>NC_137891.1:31927129-32162129 GCF_963455335.1 Martes martes | reverse complement strand
TACATTGCCAGGAAATTCCAAAATATTCAAAACCCCACGTATGTTATGTTTCTGTTGAAGCAAGTTGAAACGTAGGAAAAGTATGTTGCAATGCTGTCTGCAGAGAAATTCTCAGATGACGATGGAGTGCACACGAGATGGGTAATTCCTCCATCCTGTAGGCTTCATTGAAGCTGTAATTCCTAACTCCATCAGACTTACAGACTGCACAGGCTTAAGAGCAGATGTACACGGGGGAGCTCCTGTATACATTTGGATCCTATCCTGTGATTCCCAATATTTGATACACCAGAGACTCTAAATGTATAAGAAAGTGTTGCTTAAAGAGTTTCTTTTAGTGTCTCTACTCAGCAAGGCAATTGACCCTCCTCTTATTTCAGTTCTGGAAGTCACTGTACTTTCTTCTGGAGTTGAGGATCGCAAGGATTCTCTTTAAGCGTTTCTGTGACTACTTGGTTACTTATTCAATAAATATGACTTAGAATGCCCTGTTAGCATGAGGCATATAAATTTATCTTTAGAGAGATATCCCTCAAGGATTTGTAATTTGTCACTGATTTTTTAAAAAATGAATAGAGAATTTGTGATTTGGAGTTGAAGTTCTCTGGTTTTCTTTTTCCTTTTTTAAAAGGTTTCTGAACTTGATTTACTCTATTTACAAAAACAACACAATTTTATCATTTTATTTTAAGATTTTATTTATTTATTTGACAGAGACACAATGAGAGAGGGAACAGAAGCAGAGGAAGTGGGAGAGGGAGAAGCAGGCTCCCCGCTGAGCAGGGAACTCGATGTGGGGCTCGATCCCAGGAATCTGGGATCATGACCTGAGCCGAAGGCAGATGCTTAATGACTGGGCCACCCAGGTGCCCCTCATTTTATTTTAATAGCCACTTCCATCCCAATATAAAACAGTTTTTAAGCCTCTATTTAGGACAGATAGTGAGGGTGCCTGGGTGGTTCCCGTTGGTTAAGCTCCTGCCTTCAGCTTAGGTCCTGATCCCATGGTCCTGGGATCTAGTCCTGCATGAGACTCCCTATTCTGAGGGCCGGAACATGCTTCTCCTTCTCTCTCTGCCTCTGCCAATCTCTCTCTCTCTCTCTCTCTCTGTTTCTTATATATAAATAAAATATTTTTTAAAAAAGGACAGATAATGAGACTCCCTGCGTATATAAAATATTGGTTATTTTTAAGAAGATTTTTAGTTAATAAACAATATTATAAGACAGGTTTTAAAAATAGACATGGTCAAGGTTTACAGAAAACTATGTAAGATGTGTACATATCTCCAAATTCCTCAAGTCGTATACATTAAATGTGTAGTTTTTTGTGTGTCAATCATACCTAAAGAAAGCGGGTTAAATTTTTTTTAAATAGAATGTTAGGAGGCATCACCAAAATATTCATGATCACTTTATCATAAATACATAATGTGAGTAATTTTTAAGTCATCCAAACTTTGTTATGAAAATATGAATTTTAAGCTGTGTCGGTGAGAGAGAAGAGAATGTTTTTGCTGTCCTCTGTATTACATGACTCCAAATTATATCTCCTTGGATATGTCTGCCCATAAGGAGGTAGACCAGCAACATGCAGCCAGCTCTGTTAAGCCTTTTCATGAGGACTTTCAAGGAAAGCACGCTAGTACCTTTCTTATCTCCTTTTCAAAAATTTAACATCTCTGTAAACACCTGGAAAGATGATTTTTCCATGAGAATTTCCCATCTTTGCACAAAGGTAATGTTGTTGGTAAATGGTTAAAGATGATGCTACTTTTACTTTTTGATCAAGAAGTAGTTTAAGTATTAATGTTTAAACATCTAGCTATTCTTAAGCATTGACCTTTTTTCTCTAGTCTAGTAAAATTTTAATATGCCATGATGGTTAAAACTTTAGAGCTGAAGTAGGAACCAAGTCACATTGCAGATGCCAATATATCTGTGAGCTAAACTGAGATCTCCTAAGTGGAGAAACTATCAACAGGACATGAATCTAATTAAAAGCCTCAGTAAACTTCTAGTGTACCTCTGAAGTTAAGACATTTAGAAGTATCTGCCAAGTTACTATTCATCTCAGTATGAATGACTTTGACCTTGAGTCTCTGGGCTACTTCAAGATAGTTTAATTTACTCTATTAACCCTAACCCTCATGTGTATCACATTCCCAAGGAGCCAGTTTAGCATCCTTTGAAAAATAGGCAGATAAAAATAAAGATTTTTCAATGATTAGAACACAGGGCAAGCACCTGGCATTTTTTTTTCATTCATTTTTTTCCCCTACTGTGGAATAAAATACCAGGCGTATTGATAATTGCTCAGACAAACCCATGAGTCATATTATCACCACTGCACAGACCCCCAAGAAGCACAGTAAGAAATAATAAACACTTGAGGGTTTATTGATGCTTGCATTACTTATTGGGTTTGCCAATGATTGGCTACACATGGAAGAATATCCCACAAGATTAATGTAATTTATTAGACAACTTCTTCACTACCTAAACATTTGAATTCTGCTTCTGTATGCAAGGACTATCTTTTCTACTAATACAATGCAAGTCCTTATAGACAATTGTTTTATAAGTAACATTTCTAATATTTTTAATCAACATCAGATAAAATAGCACTCTTCACATTGAAATGTAAACTGGTATGACTTGTTATTTCATCAATATATTAATAGTCTGCA
Source organism: Martes martes (assembly GCF_963455335.1). Classification (NCBI taxonomy): domain Eukaryota; kingdom Metazoa; phylum Chordata; class Mammalia; order Carnivora; family Mustelidae; genus Martes; species Martes martes. Next base: position 32,159,439 of record NC_137891.1, on the reverse strand, counting down.
TTAAGTATTTCAAAAAATACTTTAAAAATACAAAAAAATCATTAAGTATTTAAAAATTTCTTCACACAAAATTCTTTTTTTTTTTTTTTTTTTAAGGAAGGGAGTGACAATAAGAGGAGGGGCAGAGGAAGGGAAAGAATCTTAAGCAGACTCCACAGCTAGCATGGAGCCCTGCTTGGGACTCGAACTCACAACCCTGAGATCATGACCTGAGCTGAAATCAAGAGTCAAACACTTAACTGACTGAACCTCCCAGGTGCCCCCTTCACACAAAACTCTTAATTCATTCAGCTAACATGTGTGCATATGCACATAGATTTTGCATATAATTTTAAGGCACTCGTGGACCTATTGAATTTCATCTATGGGTTTCTTTATTTACTTGAGAGAGAGAGAGAGAGAGCTTAAGAGGGGAGAGGGTCAGAAGGAGAAGCAGACTCCCGGCTGAGCAGGGAGCCGGATGTGTGACTCCGTCCTGGGACTCCAGGATCATGACCTCAGCTGAAGGCAGTCCCTTAACTAACTGAGCCACCCAGGCAACCTATGGATTTCTTTAGATTCACAACTTCATGCTTGGTATACAGTGGGATTTGTAAGACCATCTTGACTGTAAATCTATAAATCTCTACCAATTTTTTTTATATTTCATTAAGAGATGACATGAACTACATATGACTTTTGGGGGGGGGGGTTGTGAAATGATCCTTTACCAAGATATTTTATTTTGTAGTTCTTAAGTAGCTGGGCATTCTGCCATACCACTGGTGATGTCATTGATGATGACATATTGGAGGCAACCATCAACATGGCAGCCCACAAATTTTGACAGTCCCTGGGCTCTCTAATGGTTCTAGAGAATTCTCTAGCCAAAGATTGACGTTGCATTTGTCAGGTGATACTGACGATCTCATCAGAAGTGTTATCTCCACTGTCTTCATGTTTTTCTGCTTCTTGCCATCTCTGAGTAGTTCCTTCAACACCAGATAAAATAGCACTCTTCACACTGATGATCAAGGCAAAGACAGAGGATACCAGCTCAGTCTGGGCTTGTTTGTTCTGAATGGTCAGTTTCACCTTAATCTTGACCCTTCCAGTCTCCGGTTGCCTGGGTGAGGTCATCACAAACCTCTTTTGGAGACACAACCAGGGGACCAAATCTGGGGGTCAGAGCACATTTGACACCAACTTCCCTCCATGCACCTCAGTACAAGACTTTGCTTTTGTTGGGATCAGACTTGGATGGTGCAGCAGAGATAACTGGTGTGGGGTAAACTGGGATGTAGGACCATCAAAGAAACTTATACCTTGTCCTTTTCTGATCAGAAAACTTTTAAATGTGAGTCTTTTGAGGTAACATGTACTCTCTTACAAGCAAATATGATAGTAATAATTCATGTAGACATGTATTTTCTATATAATTTTGCTATGTTCCAGGATACAGCCAAGAAACTAGGATGAGAAGACAAACAAAAAGCACCCAAATTTAAATGTATGCATACGTTTCAATACCTACAAATATGGATTTTGACTTAAGCAAAAACTCAGAAGAATCGCTCATATCTTTACCCAGAATTCATAGCCATATTTTTAATTTAAAACACAATCTATAGAAACTGGTTAGTTGGTTTCCCAGCTCACATTGGCTTAGAGAATGAAGTCTTTGTTGACAGTGGGAACACTAGCAATACTGGGAAGTGAACATCAAAAAAAAAAAAAAAAATCCCACTAAAGAAATAAAAAATAAAAGTGCCAAATCCTTAAGGAGTAGAATAACTACCTCAATAACCCTTGAGAACACTTCTGTAAAACAATGCATGCTTCAAATGATTCTCTGTTCTGACCTCAGTTTAAAGGGGGGGGGGGGGGAACAAGAAAACAAAACAAAAGGAAATACTTTAGATTTTAACAAGAGTTCCAGCAAAGAATGGTAAAATAACAACTTTGCCTTTAACATAGTACCTAATACAGATCAAACAACTGTCACACATATGACAGGTAAATGAAATTTAGTGGTAATCATTCTTGCCCAATTCTTTGATGCAAATCGTACATGTCCGTGTGAGCACTTGGATTGCATTCGTTTCCTGTGCTGTTCCTAATGTTCTGTAATTTACTTAGGTTGTTCCCATCTACTGGGATTGCATTAATGAATATTCATGTTTATAAGGAGGAATACACAAGCATATGGGGCATGCGTACTTGGCTGCAGAACCAGAATTCCCTCTAACCTGTTTCACAGAAATACTTCGTTTGGATAAATTTTACTTTCTTTTCCTGGGAGAACAGTTTCAGCTGTTTCGCTTGTCGATGCCTCTGATTGCTCTTGTAGAAACAGTAAAGGCACTTCGCAGCGAGAGTTTTTCCAGGGCTTCTGGGCAGATATGCTTTTAACAGCTCCTTTCAAGTCTTCTTAGGAATGTTTCAGAAATGGTAAGGTAGAGGTTGGTGCAAAAAAAAAAAAAAAAAAAAAAGTCAACAATTGTAAGGAAATCACTCCCAGCACAAATAATGGATGTCGTACTTTCAGGTCTGTTTTGGGGAGGGTTGAATTTTTGTGTTTCTCTCTGCAAGCTTGCTTCTTTATAACCTCCTTTTCTTTCCCCTAGATCCTCACCTAACCCCAGAAATTATTGTATTTGATTTAAAATTACTAAAAATTGCTCCTTAATACTAGGGCAGTCTGGCTAATGGACCTAGGTCAAAATAACTGATCCTGAAGACAAGGAAATCCACCCAAATCCTTTCTTTCTGCTCTTCTTAATTTCATTACATGCTTCACAGACAGCCAAAGCGGGGTTCGGAAACGGCAACTATTACACAGTGTTTAAATCCATTTGCCTCATATAGGTCTGTTCTACCAGAAATAAAATATTTCACAAACACACTTTTATCATTCTCTTCCCTGTCTCCTACAGAGGTTAAAACATAGAAGGAGGGCAAGGAGAAGTACAAAAAGAATTGGTCAATATAAATATGACAGATATTGGTTAATGTCAACATAATAGTGTTTATTCTAATGTAATATGAAGAATAAAGCCATAAAAAGATAATGGTAAATAATTTTCATAGCATAGAAATATGCACTAAAGGCAAATAACATTGTAAAAATAATAAAATTAGCTTTAATTATGGGTGTGCAATTCTATATTATTAAAATACCAGAGAAGTCCAGGACACTAATGTATAAATATCATTTTTTTAGAGTCATGGAAAATAGACAAGAAAACAATTTTCATATAGAACATAATAGATACATTAAAAAGTTAAAATTGGGGGCAATTCTATTGATTTATCCAGTAAAGAGTTACTATATGCCTTCTTTGTTGTCCTAGGCCTCAAACAGAGCAGTGAACTTCTTCTCTTAGGAGGTTATATTCCATCAGGGGAAACAGAAGGTAAATAAATGCATAACAGGTATACTTTGTTAAATGCCAGAAAGTGTTATGGGGGAAAATAAGGCAGAGAGAAAAATAAAACACAGAGGAGGTTTGAAATTTAAAATAGGGTGGCGAAGGACAACCTGGCTGAGAAGAGGATATTTGAGAAGGTCTAAAGGAGTTAATCACTCAGCTGTCTTGGGCAGGAATGTCCCAGGTAGAGGCTGGAGTGCTCTGGCACATTCCAGGAACAGCAGGGTGGCCCAGGGTGGCTAGACAGAATCAAAGAGGTGGACGGAGCAGCCTATGAAGCCAGAGGACGCAGAAAAGGAAACTGCAGAGGAGCAGCCAGTGAAAAAACTGTATTCCATTTTTCTCGTATTCCAATAAGGCAGAATCTGAGAAATGCTTAAGATTAAGCAGTGTCCTTGTGGATACTGACCAGATCAGTTTCCGTAGAGATGTAGAAGTGAGCACCTACTAGACAGTCCAGTTGGGAGATAGCAAACAGACAGGCTTATTTCAGGGAGTTTTGCTGTAAATGAGAGTAGATAAATAAGAGCCTGGGGATCGTATTTTCTTGTTCTTATTGTTTATGATACAGAAATTATGATATATGTTCATGCTGATAGGAATGATCCAGTTGAGGCTGAAAAAAATAATGTTTGCAGGCAAGAGGGGAGCATCTACCATCCAAGTTGGGAGTTTGATCTTAAGTAAGGGAACGGTTAATACATCTGTAATTACAGCCATGACAGCACACTACATGAACACTGGTGAGCATAGTTGATGTGGAGGTGGAAGCAAAGTTTTCTTCTGGTACTACACTTTTCTTTGGGAGGGGGCCGCAAAGTTGAGAGAGAATGGGTGGGGACTAGGTGTTAGAGAGCGAATGAACTAGGGAAATGTAGTGATTGCCGGGAACCACTACAGACTCACTCAGTGGTGTTGATCATGAATTTATTTATTTATTTATTTATTTATTTATTTATTTTTGATCATGAATTTAAATTGAGACAGGAGGGTTGTGTGTTTTTCTTCAGCAAGTCTACTGCTAGTTATAAATGCAGAGCAGGTGAAAAGTTGGATTGGGCATGGTTGGAGTTTTGCCAGACTCATCCAGTAAAGCAAGAGGGAGTGAAAGAAGGGAAGACATTTGCAAAGAGGGGCTTATGATGAAGGGCGGTGTGGAAGCAGGGAAGTAAGGACAGAAGGGGATGCAAGACAATGGGAAAAAAATGTAGCAAAACTGAATTTTAGGTTCCAGTGAAGTTAAGGTTGAAATGAAAGTTCTAGAAAGAGTGAATTAGAATGGTAAGAGCTATGGTTTGAGCAGGGGATGCTCAGATGTGAAATTATACAGGGGAGAGCCAAAATTATTGGCAATTTTAAAAAGGCCTAGAGGATGAATGGTCGGCCATAGGGTAGAGAGTAAAGTCACTGGAGGAGGGGAGGTCAGGGAACTGAGAGTCCATGTGACTGTCCACCTGGATATGGTGGAGCTTGCAATTGCCAAGAAGTAAATCAGGAGCAGTACATGAGAAGTCCCAGGAGCTAGATTTTCAAGAAACAAGGACAAATGACGTGGAAATCTCTAAATGACTGTGGCAAGCAGTGATCCTGTGATAAGATGATACTCAAAACATGCTTGTAGAGTCGGGAAGGAGAAGAATCTGCCGTGTGGGCCAAGGACAATGATTCTGCCTTCAGGTGAGGTGATATGCTGTTTGTAGGAGTAAAATCAGCTATTACTCAAGAGGAGAAGAGCAAAAGGAGGCAAAGTGAGTGGTCATAGAAGGCATCCTGGTTGTGGAAGATTTCGCTGCTCATTTCCCTTGAGTATCAGTGGAAAGGTTTGGGGGTTGGTGAAAGGTAAGAGAAGAAATGTCAGTCAGGCTGTATGAGGATTATACGATGGGGTTGAGGGTCACAGGGGTCCTGGGCTTCTGGGAATAGCTGATTCAAACAGATAAAATTGACAATAAGATTAATTATTTTTTCATCTATGTTTTATTGAGATATAATTGACATATAGCATTATCTTGGTGTCGGGTATACAACATAATGGGTCGGTATCTGTATATAATATGAAAGGATCACCACGATAAGTCTAGTTAATGTCCATGAGCACATGGGATTAGTTCCGGTGGTATCAGAACTTGGAGGTGATGGTGAGCTATGACTGTCAGAGATGGAATAGTCTGGGGCTGGCCAAGGACATGCAGGGGCCTGGTCTCCTCGGTGCCCTGAGGGGGAGAAGAAAGCGTGTGTGTTGAGGGGTTGTCTAACCCCAAACACTCAGATCTCTGGTCTTGGTGCCCTTTGCCAAACAGAGAAGCGCTTCTTGATGAAACAGGTCCCGTGTGACTGTGGGTCTTCCTTCCAGTACTTTATGTACCAACTCATTCATTGAGCAGAGGCTCACAACAAATGCTCTCCCTTTAAATTACTTTTGTGTCTGCCATAAGCGAAGAACGAACATATTAGAGTGCCCTCTTTCAAGCATGTATTTTTAATGCAGACAATCCCCAAGAACACATTTTCTTCCATCAGCCCAAGCTTCATGATGTTCACAGATTTCTTTTATCATTCTCTACTTAGTTCAAAGTGCATTTTTTCCCTGAAAGGCAGCTATGAAAAATAACAGTAATAAATATTTATATTATTACTGAAAGGGCTGTGGACTTTTTTTTTCTAACCTTTCAACATAGAAGATCACTTTTAAATCAAATCAAGTGAACCCCAAACCTTAAAAGCATCGTAAACATGCATGTTGTAGACATGCAAATAGACAAACTATGAAAATGATATCCTGGTATCTGACTTGCCTACAGAGCAAGGATGGGGCATGGAGGAACAGTCTTCCTCCTCGCCAGACTCTATCATTCTTTTCATAGCTCCTTCTGGAAGTATCCATACTCTCAGTGTAACCATGGTGCAGAAAATATGCTTGAGTGTTTCCACCAATATCACACAAGCAGTCTTCCTTCCCTCAGTTCATCTTGTTTCCAGTACTGCGAACCATGGTCCTACCCTCAGATGGCCACAGGTCATATATGTATTCAACACACTGATGTGGCATTTCAACTTAGATGCTGAGAATGTAATGGAGATCCAAATAGATTAAGTTCATATTTTCATGGAGGTCAGAAAGCAGATACTAATGATGTAAAATCACAAACTGAGTGCATCATAGAAAAGGGCACAGTTCAGGGGCTCCTGGGTGGCTCACTTGGTTAGGCTCCTGACTCTTGATTTTGGCTTGGGTTGTGATCTTAGGGTCATGAGATTCAGCCCTGCATTGGACTCCACACTCAGCGGGGAATGATTCTTTCTCCCTCTCTCTCCCTCTCTTTCTCTCTCTCCCCACCTCTGCTCCTCCCCATGCTGCTCTCTCTCTCTCTCTCTCTAGTAAATAAATAAGTCTTTTTAAAAAAAGAAAAAAAACTTAGTTATCTGCTTGTGTATAACCAGACAAACACACTCCGAGTTGTATTTGAGTGAGTGTGTGTGTGTGTGTGTGTGTGTGTGTGTGTGTTAGGGAAAATCAGGGAAAGCTTTCTTGAAGAAATGATAGTTGCATGGGCTGAATTCAAAGGATGAACTTAATTGAATAGGAATAGAGTGAGGATTTCTAGCCAGAGAGAATAGCATATGCAAATGGCCTGTGGCACTGAGTGAATGGTCCATTTGAAAAATTTTTAAGGTGGTCAAATGTAAATGGAATAAGGACAGAGAAATTACTTCGAGGCAGCCTGACCTATATCATTATACATAAGCAATTGCATCATGGTTATCTTACAACTTCATGCAGGAATTGTTTTCTCCTCTTCTTTGCAGTTTTTGGCATGGTCAATCTCAATTATCTCAATGATTTTCAGGGAATAGTAGTGTTTGTACATATATTACATCTTTTTTTTTTCATCTGTTACATCTTAAGCATCCACAAAACTATCCACCAGCAAGTTCTAGCTCTTCTTTTCATGATCAATTTGAATGTCATATATTCTCCATCTCTGTTCCCTTAGTTTTTCATGTATACTTACACTATATAACCCTTAACCAACTATATTACAGAACTGACTTTCTACATTATACTCCTTTACAGAGACTGTGGATTATATCATGTCTACCCAGTCCCTCACAGAGTGACTGCCTCATAGTAAACTAGGTCAACTTACTGTTGCTCAATAAATGTTTATTGAACTGAACTATCCTAAACATTGCAGATTCTTCAGATAAAGGCATCACATAAAACTGCTTGTTAGTGTATGTGCAAGGACACTATCTCATGCATGTATTTACTGAAATAAACAACAAAAACAAAGACATATATTGTAACTATACTTAATAAGAGAACACATATAAGGGTATTTTTGGAAAACATAATTAACTAAACCAAAACAAGTTACCAATATGATATTTAACTTATACATATCATATGTTTAATAAAACATGTTCATCAATCTATAACTTCAGAGAGCTGTGCTTTCAGGATAGGCTATATATTATTATCCAGAATTCGTCATTTATTAGGGATATTTTAGCTTGTGTAGTTACTGAGAATTAAGAATAATTTTTGAAAGTAAGCTTAATGTTGTAGAATTATCACTAGTTTTTAAATTCATCCCAGTTGTGATTTTAACATCCAATTATGTACAGGAGAATGACAATCCCATCTACTGAATTGAATTAATGCCCAACCAAATAAAAATGCTTATTTTATTAAGAAACCTTTGAAGTGTAAGGGATATATACTGAAAACATCCTTTTTCTCCTTTGGAGCTGTGAGTAAATGAATGGTTCGTAGCTCTTTAGAAGAACGTCTTTGCATCCCATTACACAGCAAATGTTTGGGGTATCTAGTATGTCAGATAAAAATTTTTGACCGAACTGTTGGGAGTTTTATAGCTCCTTTCGAAACAACACTGAGTAGTAAGACAATATCATTCCCAATATATTTATGCTAGGGATACTTGGGGAAAATATGTCATTGGTAACTATAGAAATTTGAGCTTTCAGTTGGAATGTTAAGCCATTTTCAGTTAGTATTTCCCATTGAAAAATATTGAAGTAGTAACAAATGCTCATTTGAAATGTTCTTGTTTTATTGATACATGGGTACTAGTCCCACATTGTTGATTTTAAGAAAAGCTATGAAAAAATGTGACAGAATAATCTGTAATCCCCTGGCTTACATGTGGGAATAAGAATACTAATAGAATACATATACGTGTGTGTGTGTGTGTGTGTGTGTTTACGTGTGCATTACAGCACAGTTATATGGTATAACTATAGAGCTATAGTTCTTTTTATGGAAGTTTGGTTGACACACAACGTTACATTAGTTTCAGGTGTACAACACAGCGATGCAGCAACTGTATTTGTTATGCTGTGCCCACTACAAGTGTAGCTACCCTCTCTCCCATACAACGCTATTACAATACCATTAACTCTATTCCCTCTGCTCTACCTTTCATCCCCATGACTTATTCATTTCATAACTGGGGAGCACTTTTTTATTGCCGTTCTCGTTTTTGGTGAATTTTAATCCAGTGGGGATAGTAAATATGATCTCAAACCTCGCTTCTTCAGCAATAAACATTCAAGCCTAAGTCAGAAACAGTTGCCCCTGTTTACCTTTGTTAAGGCTGACACAGTCTTCAGGTGGACCCAAGGAAATCATGCTTGTTATTGCAGATACCAAATGTTGCCCTAAGGACATTGTCAATTTGCCCTGCCATTCCTGGGATAGAACTAAACATGTTATGAAACTAGCAGGTGGATAAAATAATGCTATGTTCAAAACATGTTATTTTTCTCTGAAATAGATGGATGCTTGAATGAACTCAAAGGGTCTGTGACACAAGAAAAAAAATTTTAAATAGCAATTAAGGCATTTTTTTTCTTATTTCAGCACATAAAGACAAGGAAATGTAATGGTTTTAATAATTAAGGATGCAGACTAATGAACACATTTTGCAGTACTAATAAAAACTTCCTGTTATCATCTCTATTTTTAAGAATGAAGAAGGCATTTCCTTAATGCACTTCACTGCTCCCCTTGCCAGCTCTGTTCAGGCTCAGAATTTGATAATAACATTCCCAAATGGTAAAAAATTTAAAAAAAAAAAGCATTAAAATTGATTTAAGCCCTACTTTCCAAATCAGTTAACCCAAAGGTTAAGTGCTACTGCACTTGACCTAAGAGAGAGTTTGGTCCCCTTTTATAAGACCTGAGTGTAAAGAATAAAGACAGCATTTTTCTTCTTCTCTTTTTTTAAAGAAGCCACATGTAATGTTCTCTGAGTTAAGTTTTACCATTCATAATGAATGCAGTCTCGCCATTCAAATGCGACCATAAGTACACAGAAGATAAGAATTTAATTAAATGTAGATTAAAACCAAACAGGAAAACACACTAGCTGATAATTTTATCCCATCCTCTGGCCATATTTTTTATACTTCCTTCTTGTTCTTCTTTGGGCTATAGCTTATCAACATGCCGATAGTACCATAACTCATTACATCTGATGGTGAGGTGGAAATGTGCGGGCTCTGTGCTTGGATTTCCAAGGCACTTAAAATGCAAAGCATGTAAATGTCTCTGTTAAATATAGTAGTGTGGTAACACTGGTGAAAAGGAAGTGATTCTGAAGAAATCCTTAAACCTCTTACAAGATGCATTAGTATTACAGAGTAGCAAATGAAATCTTCAAAGTGGAACCAAGTCATGGACTCACACAGCTGTGGTATGGCTTAATATTTTGAGGTTGGGCTCCTTTAGCGTTGGCAAGTTTGAGTGCCCATCAACGTGCTTAGTTTACTTCAGGGTCTGTAGGTTTGGGGACACAAGCATCTGTATCTCTTCGCAATAGAGAACGGTGTTTTTTCCATTGTTGACCATAACATAGGAGCAATATCTTTGTGCCTGGATGTTGTTCTCATTAATCTTCTCTAAAACATCCCTAAATGATCTCCTATTATTTGCTCTGAATGTTTTCAGACTGTGAGGGTAGAGGCCACAAAACCTCAAAGATAAAAGATGGAAGGGATAGAGGCATTAGTTATTAAGACAATTTGGGTATATTATTTATGCTTAATCAGTTTATCTATTCTTTTCTAATAATTATGTCTAGTCTATTGTAGAAATAGGCAATGAACAGAAAAAATCTTGGTCATTGTAAAGGAGGGCTCTAGAACAAACAATATTTTAAAATCCAAAAGTGAATATGAATATATATATTATATATATATGTGAATTAAATATTAAACTAAGGTTTAAAATGGCAATGTGCCATCTTGATTTATTAAGTACTAATAAAGGATAATGGAATCATTAATATATTTGCATTTTCTGTATCTACAGCTAAGAGCCCTAAGAAGTATGACACACCTTTTTTTCTTTTTTTCTTTTTAAGCAGACGTAAAATGTTGAGGGTTTTCTGTCTTTTGAAAGGTAAATAATTGGTTGCCCTTTTTTTATTGGCCATGGGTTATTTGGCTCATCCTAATGAATAGATTTTTTTCAAATAAAAATCGATCTGAAAAAACAATTTATGATTTTGCTACTTTAATGTAACTTTGCAGTTTTTGCTGGTTTGAAGTACTAAACTGATAGCACTACTTTCTCTGCATTAATGGTCACATGATCACTTTGTCCCAAATTGGTGCAACATGATGCATTGACACAGCAGCCAATTTTGCCCTTAGGAATAAATCAAAAGGATTAACTCAATTTTTAAAGATACCAAAAGTTTACCATCTAAGGAAACAGTGTTTAATGGCGTGAACTTCTATTTTTTTGCCATTAAATCGCTGAGGGAAAATGAGAGTCCCAGTGCAGAAAGGAGCTCAATTACTGGCACTAGCTGGACGAAATGGCTTTATTCAGACTCCTGGAGACAGTGCTGAGGCATCGTCGGTCCTATTCTCTGTCAACCCATTTTCCTTCCGTTTCCTTTGCATAAATTTGTTTCAGTGGCAATATTAAGAGGGAGCAAAATAAAGCTACAGAAAGTAAAACTGAAGTGCAAAATGGAGTAATATATTTTGCCATTTTGAAAGACCACATTAAAAATGCACTTGTTGGAGTGCCTGGGTGGCTCAGTGGGTTAAAGCCTCTGCCTTCAGCTCAGGTCATGATCCCAGGGTCCTGGGATCAAGCCCCACATCGGGCTCTCTGCTCAGCAGGGAGCCTGTTTCCCCAGCTCTCTCTCTGCCTGCCTCTCTGCCTACTTGTGATCTGTCAAATAAATAAATAAAATCTTTTTTAAAAAATTAAAAAATTAAATTAATAAAAATGCATTTGTCTGCTAAAAAATTTAAATATAAAAATATAAAAAGAAAGCCTACCAAGTAATCTGCATATATCTGTATAAGGTGTGAGAGGTAAAATTACCATCTCTAAGGCACTCTAGGAAAATGATAGGGGATTTAAAAAACAATTAAGCTGGGGCACGTGGGTGGCTCAGTCAGTTAAGCATGCAACTCTAGATTTCAACACATGTCACAGTCTCAGGGTCGTGAGATCCAGCCCCAGGTTGGGCTCTGTGCTCAGCAGGGAATCTGACTCCCTCTCCCTCTGCTCCCTGCCACTCTTCTGCTCACATACATTCTCTCCCTCCCTCCCTCTCGGTCTCTCCCTCAAATAAATAAAGACATCTCTAAAAAAATAAAGACAATGGAGAAAAATACCTCTATGAAACAAGCATTACTTCCTCCATGGTCTCCCCCCTACCTTAGAGTCTTTTCCTTTAAGAAGCTCGAAGAAGCTTTAAGAATCCCTGCATACCTTGTAGAACATGATTATAGTATGTCCTGGTCGTGTTTGTGTTTGTCTTCATTTAGGACTGCCAGCTCTTTAAGAGCGGTCCTCTACACCATGCCAAATGACTGTTAGGTCATAACCAACAAATGTTCTTTTGTAAGATGGAAGACAATAAGGGGCAGGGAGATAAGGAGAATGGAAGAGGAGGAGAGAGAAAGAAGTAGGGAGAGACAGAAGGAAAAAGGTGGGAAAGACAGAGGAAAGAAGGAAGGCAGAGGGGGACTTTAGCCACCAAGGGAAATGCTATTCTGTTATCTCTGGTACTTTATCAGGCTAGAAACGATGCCAGTGTCATAACCGAGAATTTGAGCACAATGACTATTTTAGGGAGAAAAACATGGAGGTAAGGAAGTTTTAAGATGTCTTCTGGGTCATGTTAGAGAGTATCAATAATAGAAAACAAAGAACAAGAAATGTACATTTGCTCATGCTTTGTCAAGGGCCAAACAATAAGAATAAAATGCGGCTAATATTTATTGAATACCTACTGTGTGATGAGACTTGATACATTCTTTTATTGAAATTAAAAAAAAAGAAAAAAGCCAAAAACCTGTAGACTGAATCATCCCCATTTCACAGAGGCAGAAACTGAGTCTCAGGAAGTATGGGTAACTTACCTACCATCGGAGAATGAATAGATTCGAGAATAGTACAGAAGCAGGCAGATCTCAGTAACAGCTCTCAGTAACTTGTCTCTGTAGCCAAGCCTGCTGCTTCCAACGTGGTGGTTTTAGTTAACTGCATGTATATTTTATCTGAAATGAAATTACCTTATTAAATTAATTACTTCAGGAATACTTTTCAGCTGCAATCTTTTAACTTAAAATCTTTTTAAAATTTTATAAATAGTATGTAAAAATGTGATTTTTGAAATCAGTATTATTCAAGGAAAATTAAATTAGATGGGTATAATAAAATCTTTCTGAAATTATTAAAACAACGCATGTTTCTACGTTATGGGTTAGAAGTTATTTCTGTCACGATTTTTTTGGGATCCTCGAGAGATGAGTAGTTTTGCTCCATATAGCATATGTGTTCATTTTGATGATGAATCTCTGGTTACTACACTTTGAACTGTTTTCTTTTTCTTTTCTTTTCTTTTTTTTTTTTTTTTTAAAGATTCTATTTACTTATTTGACAGAGAGAGAGAGATCACAAGTAGGCAGAGAGGCAGGCAGAGGGGGAGGGGTAGCAGGTTCCCTGCGGAGCAGAGAGCCCTATGCGGGGCTCGATCCCAGGACCCTGAGACCATGACCTGAGCTGAAGGCAGAGGCTTTAACCCACTGGGCCACCCAGGCGCCCCTTGAGCTGTTTTCTTAAGGCTGAAGTGAGCAAGGGTAATAATTTGCTCGATTCCGAAGAGCAACACTGGCAGAGCGCAACCAATTTTGCCAAGAGGGAAACTGGTGAAACAGATCTTAGAAACAACTATGACGTTTTAAATGTAAATGTAAGAAATCTATTTTGGGGAAAATATACAAAAAGAATTTTCATAACACCAGGCTTCTCCTGCAACAAAACTACTAAAGAGAGCTCTGACCACCCAGGGTGTTTTAACTCTACCCTTTGTCTGAGGGAGACTGTGGTCACACCCAGCCCTGTAATAACTGAATTTTCAGGTCAGCATGCAGACGTAAACGTGAATACAAGGTAGCTTTTTCCGATCAAAATTTTTTAAGTTCTTCAAAATATTCTCTTTGTTAATGAGGCGCAAATAGTAGGGAAACGTGAAGAGGTAAAATGTTTCTCTACCAATAACCACACCGGGTAGACCTTAAACACCTTTACTAATGCTCGAAAGTACAAGCCTGATTTATTTCCCCCTTTCCAAACTGCGTTCTGGAAAAACGCAAAAACAGAGAAAAACCACAATGGATGGCAGGAGCCCGCATGGCTAGGAAAAACTTACGTGTCCCAAATAATGCAGTAAAAATAATTATAACAGGGAGTAGAAGTTAAAATGTATTCAGACATTTCTGTTGTGGGTAGGTGAGTCACCTCCATGGCGGGGGCGACATTGGAAGTCCGGTCGTAAGGAATGCATGTCACCGCATTAAACAATAACACGTTCTTCCCGGGAAAACTAAAATGACAGGTGTAGCCATTGATGCTTCAAGCATCTACTCTGACCTCAAGACTCACAATCTGCTACAGTCTGTAGAGCACACACACTGTGGAGACAGAATTATGTTGAGGGAAAGGACTAGACAATGTCGTATAGGACCTTCGTATTATTTCTGGCAAGATATGTATTTCAGTGTCTTATGGAGATAACATTTAAAAAATAAAATGGAAATGAACATCTCCCTGACTGCTTATTTCTTCTCATTTTCCTAAGCACAGAAGGAGGTTTGTGAGCGACGGAGGCTATATTTATGTAGCTTTTAAAATGGATGATGGTGTGGTGTTTGACCTTAGGTACATTATTTAAAAAAAAAAAAAAAAGTTCTTCAGCCAAGTGTCTCTTATTATGTTTGAAACTGAATTCTTGCTGCATTTTTTATTTAAACACGTTGCCTTAATGATCTGGGCTCATAGATTTCAGAATTATGCAAAAGGTGAAAATAAAACTAGCATTAGTTAAATTCATATTTCTGAAATACATTCGTTATTACATTTTGTAGTTCTCCACAGAGCATTACTTTGTGCTTGGTTTTGCTCATATTTCCAATTCTGTCTAATTCTCAGTCACAATTTTTACATTATAACCCACTGAAGATTTTCTTTTTTTTTTTCATTTCGGTAACCATTATTTGAATCATAAAAAAATGCATTACTGTATTCATAATGTACTGCTCATGTGACAGTTTTTGAACTTTAATATTCTTTTCTGTAATGTGCCGGCTTAGCAGCCTATAAAAGAGACATATTGTTTGTAATGTTTCTTACCCACAACAAATGATGTGATTCTGGGTTTTATGAAATGGCAGTAGTTTTCTAAATTTGTGATTCTTCTGTGTTCCGTTGTCAAGAACAGTTGTACATCTGCTCAGCACAGACTTTCCGAGACTATGAACTTTAATTGAGGAAAAATAATGAGGGTTCAGGGACTACTGATATGGAGTTGGTTGCAAAGCAGGTGCCCTGCTGCCAGATCAATGGATTATTTACTCCTTTGTCATAAACAGGAAACAGTTGGTTGTTTGTGGTGACTACACGCATATTTTAAAGCCTGTGTATGTATTTTCTCCTTCCTTGTCAATGTAGAACATTTTAAATAGTGCTTAGTTTATGATTTGACAAAACTATATAGAATAAGCAAACAACACTTGTTCTGTTTTAATAATTAACCACCTTGTTTGAAAAAGAACTTTAGGAGTGATTTCCAGAACACACATCATATGGGCTTCCAGCCCTTACCTCTCAACTCATAGGGTTGCCGTCATAAACCCTGTCTGTAATTGTCTAAATATTTTTCTGCCTCCCTTTACAGACGTTTGAAAGTAGAAAACCTTTTTTCCCCCCTCCCTAAATACATAAGGAAATCGAAAATATAAATTAAACATAGTCTCAGAATTTCATTAGGAGACCCTAAGAGTTTGCACAAGGTTTCCAAACCACTCTGATAGAATTTTCTCAGGATATAATTGGGAGGCTAGGGAGGGTGGGGGAGCAGAGCTCAGCATCCTTTCCTGAGTTCGAAAAACAAGCACATCGGGCTTTTGGTGGGCACATGATTTCTGAGTATGTTGGAACTATCTCTGACACACCTGAGCAGGGACCAACCTAAGAGGCTAGGGTCACCCAAAGGGGGCGTGCTCCTCTCTCACCGCTCCTCATTAGCAAACCAAACAAAGGGCTGTAGGATGCCTGAAATTAGCTGCAATTTCCACCATGACAAGTGACTTTTTGTGTTACATAATGATATGCTGGGAATTTAAATCCTAGGTTCCAGAGATCAGTGGTTTAAATTCTAATGATGGGTTTTGTGGCATGGAAATCTGACTTTTAACACTGGGAGGTTGGAGACCATAGAAACCATACCGTAAAGTTTATACACAGAGCCCACCCACAGACAGCTCCTCTGAACCCTCACACGGTTCACAGAAACCTCATCTCTCAACCAGAAATGTTATAATTGAACCTGTGCTTGGGAATAGTCTTCATTTTTACTATAAATCTCTCTTAATTCCTTTTGGAATTGGGATTACTACTGGAAATGTGAATTATGTTAGAAAGAACTGTCACCAGAGAAAAACAAATTTATGTCAAAGAAAAACTTGAAGTTCTAAAATGCAAATTAAAAAAATCAGTAACTCCAAACTAAGATATTTAACAATCTGATTAGCCTGTCTGAGAGTGTGAAAACATTTTGGTTAAAAAAAAAAGTTTGTATTTTTCTCATTTGTTAACTATATATTCATTGCTACATAATATAATAATGTAACAATGCGGCTTTCCTACCATAAAGTCATGACAAATACAGCATCCGATGTGGAAATAAAAATAATAATTTAATTCCTATTCATATGAAATAATCTTTATTAGTTAAATGTGTTATTTTTTTTAATGCCTCATTCTTTAAGTGAGGATTGGATTGGATGGTTCAGCAAATGTTTATACCCAGGATGGGTCTTGTAACCTTGTTAGCATTTCTAGTGTGCTGTTATAGATTTTAAAAATGCTTATGTGTAGATTTTTAAGTTATGCTTTCTAAATATTACATGCAAGGAAGTATTCACTGCCTCATATTTTCCCATTACTAATCACAGTAATTTGGTTATCAAGGTAAAGTTGAATTCTCCATCAGTACTGTAGGAATAAGGCAAAAAAGGAAATATCCACTGTTTTTCCCCCCAGCGGGGTTGATGGGAGTTGCTAGCTCAGAGTCAACAAAATTTCCTTTGAGTCCAAAATCTAAAATGGGAGTCAGGGCAAATTGCAATTATGAAAAATGAAAGATTGAGGTTGCTCATTTCTATTGGTGAAATTGATGAAGCAACATTTCTATGTTTCATTTCTGTTCAACTTGAAAGATAAGTTGAAGGTATTTAACTTAAAAGCACATTTTCAACTATAAGTCTGTATTCAAATGGCAATCTAAAGAATTCCTTAGATCCGCTGTCTTAAAAATATGCAGCATCAGAGGTAGAATTATTCATTCATAAATGTGTGTTTTATTCTAAACAGCAGGAAGTAGTAAGTACAGGCTTCGAAGCTCTGTCATACCATGCAGAGATGAAAAGTTTGAGATGAAGTGACATCAGTGAAAATTCTCTGAATAAAAGACATCAGGAGCAAAGTCTTTGTCTAGGACCCCTGATCTCCAGGATGAATATTGAAACTGAATTTCTTATTCTATGACCTGCCATTCTCATTTGAATCTGATTTCTCTAAAAGAATGTAAGAAATGTGAATTCTAAGAGCAAAGTGGTAGTGACTCCTTTTTTTCTGTCGATGGAGGTAAAGCATGTGTTTGGGTTTTTTGTGGATTTTTTTTTTTTTTAATCACAGATGTGTCCAAGGGATAACAAAGAACAAAACCGGGACATGATTTGTAAGCCCAAACATGCCTGTTGCAAAATTGGCCCTGACTTGGAAGATTTAAGAAGCTATCATTAGGAGGATTTTTGTAGTGGGTGAACAAGTCTGCCCAGATACAAACCCTCGGTGTGTCTGCTTTCCTGCATTTCGTGATGGTCAGGAGAAATTGCGTGTATGCGTGTGTGTGTGTGTGTGTGTGTGTGTTATAATTGTAGCAGCAGTCTCAGTACAAACAGGGAAAGCTAGCTCTGTCCTCAGAAAAGATGTTTAGTTGAATGAAAATGTGGCAAAATGCTGAAAACTTTATTGTCTTGAAAATGAAACTTGATTTTCTGGAAAATAAAAATCATATAAGAAAAAGCATGGGAGAGACTTCATAATGATTTTATTGACATAGTAAAAGATTATTTTCCAACAGAAGTTTTGAGCCTAAAATAAAACCTTTATGTCAAAAATTACTCTTATGCAAGGAGATGAAAGCATACAGCAAGCCTTTCAGAAATGCCATTTTCAGAATACCTTCTGATGATTATTGGTCTCTTTTTTCTGTAAAGTTCTACAGAGAATATATTTTAATTAGCTTCCACTTGATACTACTTCATACACACGGCCCAACTCTGACCCAATGTCTGATCGTATAGAACACATTACAAAAGAACTGGTCATTTGAGTGCTTTAATATGGCTTTGCATTAATGTCAGGCATCATTTAGACAAGGCATTAAAAGTGTTATTTTAATGACTGAAGTGTGTTGGGTAGAAGAGGCTTAATCTTTATAGGAAGAACAATTTCAATTAGCTCTAAAATATTAATTTGTTGGTACAACTATATACTCTAATGTATTTGGCTACAAAACATCTTATGAATAAAACATTGCTAGAATCCACTTGTCTTATGATGTAACTAATACTGCCTTTAAAAACAAGGGCTGCTAATTTTTATAACCGCCACGAACCAGCTAAGATAAAAAAAAATTTTTTTAAACTTGACCATTTTTAATGTTGAAGGCTATTTCTATACCCCCGTCCCAAAGTAATTTGTAGGGCTATAAATAAAATATGCGATCTCTGGCTAGTAAGATATTGAAGAGGTTTTAAACATGATATGGCTATCTGTCTTAAAATTTTAAGGGCATTTTTATTTATTTGTTTACATGGTGAGCCGTAAGATATTCTCCCTGGAAACAGTTTGCCTCACGGTGCAAAGTGTGAAAGTACGAGGACAAAAATAACCGCATACCTTAATCCTACTATTGTGTTCTGGGAACTAAAAATGCTGCTGTTCTGGCTTTTACTCTCCTGGAATATCTCCCTGTAGCCTTATCTTTCCATTGTGCTGCCTGTTTATTGCAACATCTTGGTATTGGTTTTCATGGCTGCACATGTGGCCGGGCCTTAAGGTGAGCTGGAGTCGCGTAGGTAAAACCCCTGTAGCCCTTCTGAAAATGTACTCTTTTCCCTGTAGCTAACCAAAAATCTGTGATTGCTTCAGAGACTTCTCAGGGGCCGCCTAGACCAGGAGAAAAAAACATGGGGGGGGGGGGGGTGGTGCTCTAAAATGCTAGAAGGCTCCATGCCAGTGCCGAGCACTGGTCTCCCAGCTGGAATGGCGTTAGAGCTCAGGTTACACCACACCGAGGCAGGGGGATAAAAACTGCAAAACGCTGCTGGGCACATGGAGGTTTCGTACAACACGATAGATGCCCCCCAGACACACTAATGAAGAGGGAACAATGACTTTCACAGAGGTGGGCCTACAGAGCAAGCGTCACCTTCCATAGCCCTCCTAGTGACTCTCCCCCTCATCCGTGGCATCGGTCACCGTGAGTGACCCTGAGTCATTCTCAAATGGAGGAAAACTAGATTTTGGGGGGTGGGGGGGGAACCTAGCTCTTGAACAATGTAAGCCTGGAGGGGCGAAAATGCTGAGTTTGTAGCAAAGAAGAGCTTCACAAATGCAGTTTTTCAACGAGGTAAAGGAGGCTTTTGTGGTAGATTTCATGCAGCAGTTGGCATTGGCAGTATTGCAAAAAGAGATGTATTCTGTTGTGCTCTGTTTGATCAAGTGCTAAACCCGTGTGATCAATAGAGAGACAGATGTCGGGTGCAGATGGCGATGCCGTGATACCTGGGGCAGCGCGGGCCTGCCAGAATGACAGAATGGGAACAAGGAAGAGCAGCAATGCAACAGAATGTGACAAATGAAATTAGGGTTTATACTAGTCGATAATTTACAGCTAATACAAAGTGACAGAATTTTTCAGTACCCAGTATATTTTACTTTCAGTAATGCTATAGCCAATAAAGGCATATTTCATGCAACATAATAAAATGAAAGCTGTGGGGAAATATAGTCCAACCATTTTTTATTATGTTACAACTTTTAAAATTGATCCCTGAGAGAATACTAATAGCATGCAAGTCTTGTTAGAGTGACGTCTAAAGGCATTTTATCTCCGAATTTATAGCGGTCCCATCACTTCCTCTCACTGCATGTTTCACTCCTAAGTCGAAGGCACCTAATAACTCTGGAGTGACCCCCAATGCCTATGCTTTGCTTTAAAGTATTGATTATTAAAAACTCTTCCAGTCTGTTTAGAAAATTGTAAAAACAATGATCATTTTCAACTTACTAAGGAAACATTTTAATTTCCTCTATTAATGGGAATGTTTAAGCAGTCACCTGTGTAATTAAAAATGAAAATCTAAGCACATATTAAAAATTTCCCTCCACAGCCAGGCCAGAAGCCATAGTTCATATATTTGGAATGTATTTTATGACTCTGTAATTCTAAACTTCAGTACTTTCAAGTGACAACTTAGTGGTAATGCTTAGTGAATCCATTGATGCGCTCTGGTGACTTAGCCAAATTCTCCATATTCTTGAACACACACACACGCATATATTCTGTAGTGACCGGTTTCTGGTCTAGGGGCTGTAGAGGGTGGATGAGCAGAGCCATCTCTCCGCAGAACTACGTGATCGGCTCTTTTCTTTGCATTCTACTCTGACCGCCTTTGTTTTTCCTCCTCCTTTTGGGCTTCTGAAGCCAAGCCATACCACGTCTGCAAAAGATACCTTCATAGAACTCATCAGTGTGGGACCCCTCTCTCCCCACCTACTTCTGCCATTATTCAAATATTCACTGAGCAGTAGAATTTTAATATCCTTTCTCAGGGCATTTGTAACCATATCCAGATGATCTTCCAAAGCTGGAAGGCCCACCATGTTGGATGGTCTGATAAAGGCATATTGAAGGACATAGGAATTTCTTAACCTTTACATAAGTACGGTAATGGACAGCAATACCCACGACTGCCTGTGACATTGATAAATGCATATTAATAATCTTAATGGGAGAAAATCATGATTTTAACCAACTTTCCTAAGTGCCTGCTTTGTGAATACTGAAGAGAAGCTAAGACATATCCTTCAGTGGTGGTAATCGCCA
The DNA here is from genome assembly GCF_963455335.1 of Martes martes. Taxonomy (NCBI): domain Eukaryota; kingdom Metazoa; phylum Chordata; class Mammalia; order Carnivora; family Mustelidae; genus Martes; species Martes martes. Next base: position 32,138,297 of record NC_137891.1, on the reverse strand, counting down.
ACATCTTTCATTGGCTGGGTGAGAGCATTTACAGCTATAGCATCAGTGAAGGGGACAAGAGCATTACATTCACTGCAGTTCTGAAAATGATGGGATCCTTGCCTATCCAAGGTAATGCTTGGCAGCTGAAAATATCACACACACACACACACACAAACGCACACAAACACACACACACACACACACACACACGCAATGCTCTATTCATTTACTCCGCATACAATAGTAGTTACTTTTATATAACAGCTATATTATACGTATTATTCATAGTTGTGTCATAATTCAACCATAATTCAAATAATAATAATTCAAACCAAATTCATTATTCAAACCAAACTTAATACATGGGCCTATGGCTCTAAAATGAATCTTCATAATTACTGAAAACAATTTATTTATTTATTTTTATTTATTTATTATTTGACAGAGAGAGAGACATCGAGAAGGAACACAAGCAGGGGTAGTGGGAGAGGGAGAAGCAGGCTTCCCGCCCAGCAGGGAGCCCAGTGCAGGGCTTGATCCCAGGACCCTGGACATGTGACCAGAGCTGAAGGCAGACACCCAGTGACTGAGCCACCCAGGCGCCCCACTAAAAGCAATTTGTAATTACTCAAAGTAATGTAATATTCCAGATATTTCAGCAGATACTATGTTTTGGAGTTTGCTATTTCCATACACTTTTAACAACAAAAAAGCTTCTGGCTCTATTTTTTAGGAGCCTCGTTGTGAAATCTTAGAAGCATGTTGATCAAAAACCTTAACTAGATCTTTAATAAAGGAGACAAGTTTCAGTGTGCATCCCTTAGTTATTCTAATCTACCAAGTAGAAGAGCTGTTGGAAAAAGCACTGTTAACTCAGAAGGTTGTACAGGAAGTATGCCTCAGGCATACTCTGTTGGCCTATTATAATATGAATGGTTCATGCATTTTGGAAAATATCCACAGCTGGACCCGGAGTCATTATATGAAACTGATGCTTGAGCTTACTGGTATGTGTTATCAGGCACCTTCTTATTTGGATCATGACATTCCCTTCCGAAGATATTTTTAATGTGCCGTTTGATAGGAGCTGGTTGGAAGATGACAAGGTTCTAAGGCATTTCACTGGATTCTTACCGTTATGTAGCTCCATTTTGCACATAACAATAAGTAAGCTTAGGCTCATGGAAAACCATTTTATTACATTTGCAAGCTCCACAAACCTCACCTGGAGTTGTCTCATGATGGCAGTATTTTTTGGCATGGCACTGTCACTTTACCCCATTTGTCAATTTTGATCTTTGAATCAGTTCAAAGGAGCCAAAGTATCACTCTTTTAATTTTGAAGGTGAAGAAAGTTAGACTCAGAAGAAATTAGGACTTCCCACATTTATAGTAGCATGTGCTGTATTATAAGGATCAGTTCTCTTGACTTTGCCATCATGGCCAAAAGTAAACAGAATACTAGCTAACCTGGGTTCCTTTACTAGGGCAAGACTCCTCTCCACCATATTAGCCTCATATGTTCTTCACGAGCCAACTCAAAACCCCCCTCTTTACCTAAGACTCGCCCAACTACTTAATGTAAGCGTAATGATTTCCTGCTCCCATGAACTCCTGTAAGTGATGTTTGTAGGATTCACCTTGACCCATAAATTGTCTCTTAATGACTGCATGCACTTTGTGTGGGGTGTGTGTGTGTGTGTGTGTGTGTGTGTGTACTACCCAACCAGATAATAAGTTCCTAGTGTCAAGGAACTCAACTCTCTTTAGTAATACCTTGAACTGTAATTGTAGTAGGCATGGGAAAATGATGGGTCCATTTATGCACGAATGAATTCAACCATAAATTCTTTTCATTCACCATGACCTTCTCTGCTTTCATAACTTGTGTATTGATCAAACCAAGGAGGATGCCTCCTTAGTGTTCCTGACCATTTGTAGGGATAATGATATCCCTTCACTTAACACATGTTTATTGTTTGCCTACATGTGCTGGACATTCTGCTAGGTTTAAGGATTGGATAGTGAACAAAACAGATAAGACTTGTTTCTGCAGTTCTGGAAGATGAGGCACCAGATTGGCAGAATTCAAATAAGCCAGTGAGTGAAGAAAAGGTCAGTATATATACCAAGGCAGGGATTTCGGATTTTTATTTCATGATCCATATTCTGGCATTTACATTTTTTAAAGCACTGGGACTTCTTTAGGTGTATGATTAAAAGAAAATATATTTTAAAAATCAACAAACCCACTTCTAGAAGGTCTTAGCACATTTCCAAATAGGTAATTTGGGATATTCCAAATTATTGGAATTGGGATTCCAAAAAAAAAAATTGGAATATTCCAAATATTCCTAATATTCCAATTAAAAATAAAAGCAAGTAATGGTGTATATCATTCATGCCCCAGTCACACAGGCTTGAGCATTTTCCCTGAGCTAGGCATTTTATATATGTACTATACAATCCTCAGAACAACTCTAGGAAGTCGGAGCTATTATCCCATTTTTCAGAAAAATGAACTGAGACTCAGAGAGATTAAACCATTATTCAAAGTAACATAGCTAAAAAATGACCAAATTATGGTAGAACACACAAGTCTGTCATCTTATGACAGCCTTTTAAATTATACCAAACTGTGTCATATTATCTCTCTTTCACCTGCCTCTATGTCAGGGGTATTTTAAAGATGATGTGAATTTCTGAGAACATTTTTCTATGGGCATAATGAACATTTCATTTGCAAGTATCCACTCGCATCTCAGTATATAGATCCAGGAGGACGTAAGGTCTGCCTGTGTCCAGAGTTACGGAAAAAAGAGAAAGCTACCACCTCACTTTTATGAGGACAGGCTGAGCACTTTAAGTCATCGTATGCTTTCCCCTCTGTGTTCCCCATTGCCTTGACCAGAGTGCCTGTTCCATGAATAGAGGTGAGTAAGTGGTTGGAATAAATTAATAATAAAAATTATCTCATGCTTGCCACCTTATGTTGTGCTACCTATTCTGACCAGGTAATGCTGGCCTATAAATTACAAATTCAGGTATAGAGGAAGTCAGTCAGACTGTGCTCTGAAAGTTTCTCTTATATCTTTTTAAATTACTGCCCTTTTTAATAAGCTATAAAGAGGTCAAGGACAATTTCATGATGCTTCGAGAATGCTAGGGGGGGCATTTGCACTTGTGCACTGCTAATGCTTCTCTGGACTCAGGAGAAAGTTGACTCAGTTACATAAAAATATCAATTTTTCTATCAATCCCCTTACAATCTTTTGTGTATCACTTTCCTAAATAATATATTTAACTCAGAAGAACAAGACAACAGAAGAAAGGAAACTTTACAGATTTTAACAGTATGATCATTTTGTAAAATGTTACGGGGAGTTTGATTTAACAAAACAGTGACATAAAAAATGTAAATGTTATTATTTGATCCCCAGAAATAAAGTGGAAACTCAATACATTAGTTTAATGTCTGAAGCCAATAAATGTAATGATATTGACAGATACAGTATAGGAAAGGCATTTAAGAAACATTTTGAACAAAATGTAAGTAGTGGATTATTTTAGTGCCGCTCCTTCCCCATACAACATATGTATTATATATGTTAATGCGTAGCCCTTTGAAAGCCTCTTTGAAAATCAATTACACTGCCACACGTGCTCTTGACCTACTAAGAATATGTGTACTGATAATATTAATTCCAAGATGGTGCAAGGTCTTAGACTGAAATATTTAACTTTCCACACTTTAGTAAAAATTGTAATACTCTGATGAGTGACAGACAGCACATTGAATATTTTCTGTTTTTTTTTTTTTTCTTTTTTTCCTTTTGGTAATGGAGTTTTAGTACAGAGGGTGCACAGAGTTAACACAAATCCTCCTCTCCAATAAAGATAGCCACCAAGGGTCCTGACTACAGGAGGGGTCACAGCTCACTCCAGTATCTATCCTCTCAAACCTTCATTTTGGTGTCACCTATATCATGTTAAACTGGCAAAACTCCTTGTGAGTGGGCACAATGCCAACTTGACAGATGGCTCTGAGCTGGGCATGCCAAGGGACCAGTATGTGCATCAAGTTTGACTATTAAAAATGGAGTTTCCATCCAGGAATGTTGTTCATATAAATATTTTTGCACATTTATAGTTTTTATTTTTTAAATTATTGCCCAAACTACCTTGCGTGCGTGCACGCACACACGCGCACACACACACTCACACCTCTTCCTGCATTTGCTTTAGAATGTTTAAAATTAACTTAACCAGACTTTGAACATAAACAAATCCAGACTCAATGGTACAGTACTGATAACACATGATATAATCTTTAACCTTGGGTCAGTGCTTCCAATGTAGATACATTGTTAACATTTAGAAAATCTTTATTATTATGAATTGTATTTTTCATGTTCATTTATATATTGAACCAGAATTTTTTAAATCCCTGTTCAAATTTCTCTGACTTGTATGTAATGAATATACATATTTACAGAAAATATACACTAGAGCAAAAAATTAAAATATCACAGCAGTCATAATCACAGTATTTCTCCTTTTTCATAGTTTCACTGGTTCTATCTACTTAAAAAAACTCAACCTAATCTAAAAAACAAAACAAAACAAAATCCCAATAATTTAGAACTCTGTGCAATTACAAATACAAACAAATCCCAAGAGTTTTGGTGGTTTGCAGCAGATACCTATTTTCTGGATTCCTAGCATACAGAATATTAGCAAGTGCATATTTATTCCCAAAATGCAGCAAACAATAGAGGTCTGAAAGCTAAACAGGGCCAGTCTTCTGTGGGAATAACAGTCTGAAACCAACGATATAAATCACTCTCCAAAAAGTAACCAGAGCCAACAACAGAATAGCAAAGGAAATGTGCTTTCAAGGCCATTGCCTTCTAGGACCTCAAGCAGGTGATATTTTACAATCCTCTCTGCTTGAAGTTTCCACGGGATAGGCTTGGCCACTCCAAGTAAAATAATTATAAGAAGGGAGTAGAGCAAACATTTTTAAAACACCTATCCTGGGCTCATCCCTGTGCTATGTCCATCCTATAAAATGGTCTTATATCATCTACCACAATCATCTATCTGATTGTGGACAGGATAATCCCCATTTTTCAGATGAGGAAAATGGGTCTCAGGAGGATTAAGTAAATTGCCCAAGGTCACACAGATGCTAAATATTCAGAGCTGTGTTCCTCGCTCAGATTTGTCTGATTTTTGAAATGCCAGCTCTATGCACTCTGTCACAGTGCTCATTTGGTAACCTAGCAAATGGAGTTAAGACCGACAGCATGTTTGGTGATTGACTGAGGGTTTGGGGGTTGTTCTTTGTATTTCAAAGAAGGGGGTCACAAACGTCATGGTCCTAAGAATAAATGCAGCCAACCTGCCTAGAGCCTATCAGCATAGCAGAGAAGCTTCTATTAACAATAAATCTGCCCTTCTTAAAAACTGAATAGTAATAAATTAATCACTTTCAGGATCTGGAAATGGAAGGATATACTATTGGAGTAGGATATTTTATTGACCCAATTTCCATCCTGTTGGCTTATTTTGAGTCCTTTTAAGATTAATTGGTGAGATGCAAGACACCCTTTGATCTTCTAGAACAGTAAGCAGGAGATGCAGGGAGTAGACAGAAGTACAATGCACTCCCTTCTCCTATATGAGCCACACTTTAAAATTGCAAGGTTCTGGTGATAAAGCTAGATCACATTTTAAATTATGCATCATGAGGTAAGTATGGATTTTGTAAAAATATTTGAAAACTTAGAAAATAGAGTGTGTGTGTGTGTGTGTGTATTATATTGTCATTTGAAAATCATCAAAATCAAATTATAACAAAAATTAACTTTCTAAAAACAATTTTTGCTAAGAGTATTCAGTGTTTTCACAGATAATATTCTTCCATTATAATTAGAAGTATAATAGATATTCCTTTTCTTGATTTTTATTATCCTTGATTTATCATCCTTTTATTATCCTTGATTATTACTTTTTTATTACCTTTTTCCAATAATTTTCTAAACTGATAGTTAAAAAAAACTCAGTGTTTTCTCATTGGAAAAAAAAAATTCAAGACCTTCCACAGATTCAAAGAATGTTGTAATAAGTGAGGTTGTACTCAAGAACATGAAAGGGAATAACTGTTTCATTTTTAGACCCTTGACTCTTTTATATTTCCCTTGCAAAATGAAACGTGTTTTTTTATGATTTTTTTTTCTCTTAGTTTCATGGTACATTGCTATACTTGATGCGATTTCAGGGTAATTTTATACAATTTTGTCAATGACTTAAGTGATGTAATGCACTGAAATACACAGTAAGGGGTTCTAAAATTTGTCATTTCCATTTAGAAGAAAAACACCAAGTATTCAATAAGCATTTGAAAAGAAGTCAAATTCAGAACCCCTAGTGTGCAGAGAGAAGTTTGATTTACCTGTCTCCACCTCTCTTTCTTTCCTTCTGGCAAACACAGGCTCTAGCTTTCAGAATTCATAAAGACCTTTGATTTTTAAACAGTTAGGACTAAGTTCTCTGTTTCATTTTAAAGCAAAATTCTTAGAGATTAGAGCACGTAAGTGGACAGTATACAACCTGTCACTTATTTCCCTTTTGAACACAGTTGATATGGAGGTTTTCGGCTTTATTTTAACATAAACTATCCTTTCCAGATCACTGAATACAGACTTTGCTGTAAACATCACAATACCTATTATTTTTTGGTGCTCATTTTTTTTTTTTTTAGTATGCTCATAGTTAACCAGCAGTGCTTTTAAATTTACTCAAATAATAGCAATGTTAGTTTAATCTAGCTCATAAAACAGGTTGTTTAAAATTCACATAATTTTTTATATTTTTTAAGATCATTCAAGCCACTGTCAGTTTCCCCTTAATAAAGCTAATCTTCAGTTCTGCATTTAGCTACAGTATGCCAGGACAATTTACATTTTGATTCACCGTAAAATTCTAACTTTTCATATTATTTCATTCTGGAGTTCCAGTTGCTTTATTTAATAGATTGTCCTTTGATCTCATGGAGACAATTGCATTTTACTTCTCTAATGAAGCTTGTATTATTATAGCCAAGTGAATGTTGCACCAAATGGTAGAAGAAATCCCGAAGGGAAGCATGCCTTTTCTCCATAGAGGTTGGAAAAAAGCATAATTTATTTTTGAGAGTTATCAGGCAGTTTGTCCCCAAATCCCTATTTCATGCCACTATTTTATTTTGCGTTCTGAGGTATTTTGCAACGGTAACGTATTTTCAAGATTCTCCCACTTATTTCTAACAACCAGCTAGTTAAATAAGTTAGTGTGTCCTCTATTCAGCAGACAGAATTCACAATAGGAGGAAAGGACATGCAGAGTAGCCTCTTGTTTCTAGTATTTTTTTTGGCAAATACTTTTATCCTCTTATTTACACATTAATAATTTGTCACTGGCATTTCAAGAGGCAATTTATTCAACAGTGAGTAAAAATTTAGCCAAAATCTCAGTGGTTGCACTGAATGTGAAAGAAGTCAGTGGTTTAAAACTAGATTCTGTTAAGTATGTTGTATTTATCTTTAAGACATTTATCTCCATAGTTTTATCTATTTTGAGTAAAAGAAGGGAGTAAAGATAAAGTATAGAACATGGAGGGAGAAAGAGGAAGTCTAATCCTACACATAGAAATTCAGAAGATTTGGTCTTTTGTCCTATCACTGATTTACGAACAGTTCTGTTTTTGTTAATTATTAATGCCAGAACTCACAGCTTTATAACCTGTCACTCATCTGCGTTCCCTCCTTGAAAATTTGCCTGTACATACGATGATATGTTAGCCATGGAGATCATCTTGATTCCTCATACTCAAAAGGGATAGCGAGCATGATGCTTTCCTTCTAGGGTGTCACAAGAAGTAGTTTGAATTCCCTCCTGTAGGCAATGGAGAGCCATCCAGAGTTTATAAGAGAGAGTGGAGACAGGATTATGTTTGTGTTTTAGTCGTGCATTCTTGCAAGTGTACTTGAAAAGTACAAGACAGGAGGAAGGGGACTGACCACTGTGAGGCAGAGCTAATGGGGTCTGAACTGAGTGATCATCTCTGGAGGAGGAAAAGGGGAGAGATTGGAAAGATATGTTGCGTGGAGAACTGGCTATGAATGAGGGCAGCGAGGGAACTAACAGGATTCTAGGATTCTGAGAAGAAAATGAGACTCACTTAGGAAAATCCATTTCTCAGGTCTGTAAGTCCGATCAGAAGATGAACACTAAACCTCAACAGATTGGCAATATTGTCAACCATCTTCTCAGACCAATTTTCTGGTTCATTGTTAAATGTGTTGCTGAAATCAGCCATCATGCCACGAGCTCAAATACCCACCTAACGGAGCTTAGAAATATTGGTTTTCCTGATGGGGTGATGGTTCAGAAAATAATCAAGCAATTATGAAATGATCGATAGTAAAAATACTAGTAAAAATAATTCATATTAGAAAAGCCTATTCCCCATGAGTGAAACCTGGCCTGGGTTGTTACAACAGAGCAGCTATTTATAAGGATTTGAATAACCACACACAGATACAATGATCATGAGCAAAATGCATATCTGTGGTTTTAAAGCAGCAGGAACAGGAGGGGGCTGTCTAGAAAACAAACAGGTGTAAAGATTTCAAACGATGTACAATGTACCTCTCCTTCTGTTTACAAAGCACGATTTGATTTTACATACCATCCCGTATAGTGACTTTTTAAAATTATTAAATGAGAACCGTAGCCAGCAATGCATGCAAAATATTCATTCATTGTTGTAAACTACAAAAATATTGCTTTTATGCAAAGAGAATGCCATTGTAGAATTTTAAAAGGCATAGAAATAAAAGGCTCAGGATTGGAGCGATTTAAACAAACTCACTAGAATATAGTAGATGATTAAAATACAATCTATAATTACATTACACTGGTATCAGGTAAGGATAAAAGCCTATAAATACACTGGGGTCAGGGTAAGCATAAAAAATGAAACAGTTATTTGAATAATCTGAGATCAAGTTGCAGTAATTAAAAATGAATGTATTATTCAAATGAAGGAATTAGGTTACAACACTCCTCGTATGAAAATATTATTGTGACAGACTGAAATAAGTTGGAAATGATTTTGATTAAAAATGGGTAAAGGAATGTAATAACTTTCACTAGGGAAAAATAGACAATCAGGGAATATCAAATTTTTGGGGGGGGGTGCTGCCAGATGAGAGACCACCAGAGGCTGGCTGTTCAAATGCTTTTTGATATTTTAAACCTATAATAGCCAAGGTTCTGTTTTACTATTTCATCAAACGATTTAATTTCCCAAATCATTTAAAGGTTCTAATTTCTAGAACCTAAAATTTTTCAAAAGTCCCTTCTCTCTTCACAGAAGCAGTATTGTTGTAGTTTATAACAATGAATGAATATTTTGCATGCATTGCAGGCTATAGTTCTCATTCAGTAATTTTAAAGTCGCTATATAGGATATAAACTCAAATTGTGATTTGTAAACAGAAGAAGTACATCTCCTCTTTCTCCCTAAGTAGATAGATACATGGATAATGTACATATACGTTTTTTTCCCTGCAAATGCATACACAGAAACTAGGGAGAAAGGAAGGCTGTTACTTATTACTTAAACATTTCTTATAGTTAAAGGATGAAAATTTTAATTTATCCTATAGCAAGCAGCTCTAGTTAAATATGCAATTGCATATGTCATCTGTTGAGGGAAAACTTCCCTTTCATGAGGGAACATACATCCTCCTTCTGCTAAGGGTGATACTCTTTTGCACTGTATTCAAGTATTTATACATTCATCTTCCATTATTATTTGTAGAAACTGCACAGTTAAATCCATGTGTATTATCCAAAAGAATATAATGACCTCCTAGATGTAATAACATCAATACCACTAGGTCCTAAGAAAGTAGGAACATCTGTTCCAAGCAAAATAGATTTTTAAACTATTTGTGTAGAAATGCTTCTCTAAAGAAGGTAACATAATGTTTTTCTTAAATATTTTTGCGACTACATGGAGTTTTGTTACTAAAGCCAGAGAACATATTTTAATAACATATTTTTATACAAACTACTTCCTCCCATTTTATGCAATTAATTGATTTCTAAAAGCTACTGGAACAACAATATGCTATGAACACCTGCTAAATCCCTTCATACCTTATTAATGGATGGATGGGACTCCTATTAGTTTTCCACGGTTTCAAACCTGGAAATGTATAAATATTTCTAGAACCACAGAAGCATTTCATTATTAATTCACTAGGACTACCTTGTTTCCTCCCTTGCAATATCATTAGTAACTTATAAGATGCAGAGTCAGAAAGAATGATGTTATAACCATGCTCTACACTTGAATTTTATCCCCAATCATCAAGGTTCTCTCCCAAACGAATAAGGATCCTTTGTCAAAATTGACAATCATGAGAGTTTTTCTGTGTTTGTTAGACTGACGGCTTGATTGGGTTCTCTTTAACTAGTTGAGAAGCTGCATAATGGGGCTTTGGAGTGAGCTGACTTGGGTTCTAGTCTCATAATTTAGAATTCTACAGATGTGCATGATTAATTTCTTTAAGCCTTTATTTCAATGGACGTAATAACAACACCAACCTCAAAAAGTTGTTTGGAGGAAAAAAAATGAGTTAGCATAGTAAAAGTTTAACAACTGTTTCCTACAGCTGTCCTACAATGGATGATGAATTATTCCCATGTGAAAAACAAAATATGCCTATGTGTGTGTGAGAGTGTATACACACACACACACACACACACACACACACTGGCTGTATGACCCAACTTCTTAGAGCTTGATTTTCTTCATCTCTAACAGAAGGTCTAGAAGCCCTCCATGGTTCCCACCAGCCTTAAATATGTATATTGTTGTGAGAAATATTCAATGCCATAAGATAAATACATGCCTTGAAGTGTCTTATTTCAATATGGTTTACTTGGAAAGTAGAAGAAAAACTCTCAGGTTTCCTTGTCCAAGGATAGTTCATGGTTTTGGTGGATTTTTATGTTGTTTTACTTCATATTCTCTGAAAAAGAGAATCATCTGCAAAGGAAAAGGGGCCATTTATGAAGCACATATTACTTTGTTAAAATAAAAGTAGACTTCTTGTATTGCTGCCGGGCTAGGTTTAGCTACTTGAGCTACTCAAGATAAAGATCAGGATCTATCATGAGTTTATTTCAACCACCCTTTTCCTATGATTCTTTCTCTGATCCCGCCAGGTCTCTTCTTGGCTTCACTGGCCACTTCCTAGCCCAAGTGTAACTTCCTACAATGCAGTACTTCAAAGATTCAGATAAATGTTCCCTAGAGTAAGAATTATTTTTGTCTTCTCTCCTTGCCTTCCTCTCCTCTCTCCTTTCTCTTTAGTGTGGTAGTGTTAAGGGAGTTATGGAGGGGGTTCCATGTTTCTGACTTTATTGTCATTTTCCTTGTTTTAGAACTTTGTTGGTTCTCAAAGACTAAAATCTTAAAATGAGCCTTGATCTTGAACTTTTATTTTTATGCTGTATCTCCTTTGCCTGTCTTTTCTCTTATCACTGCTTATAAAACATTACCACAATTTGTCCTTAGCTTGACCCTACCTCTGTTGAAATCCTTTTCAAGCTTTAATTATATCCTGTCTTGACTTTTTCAGTTCCTTCTTCAGCAATCTTCCACTCCCTAAAATTTTGGCTATAGTGAGTACTTCAACTTCTGGTGGACCCTTTGTGTTCAGGAAAAAAAAAAAAAAAAAAAACTGGCATAGCCTCAATAATTTCTCTTCTTCTGTTATTTCCATTTTAATAGACGTATAAAGAAAGATAACTTAATCTGTTACATCTTCCTTACCTGTAAGAAGAAAAAATTTATTGAAAAAAGTGTTGATTCCCTTCTTTTCCACCTTAATTTTGTTTCCCTTTTTATTTATATTTTAATTTTATAGGCTCTAGGCAGAGTTGATTACACTGCTCTTTTAACGATCCTTGATCTAGTAAATTTAGAGCTGAAAGAATGGTTCGTGAAGATACTGGAAAAAAATTACAGGAGGGGTTTGCACCATTCCAACAGATTTCTCTCAGTCATTTCCTGGGTGCCAGTAGCAATGCTAACCCCACAAGTGCCTCTAGCAGTTTTCCTTATGACAATGGGGTGGACTGGACTGTTCAGGGCACTACTCTTCTGTAGGACAGCCAGAGAGGTAAACCATGCAAATGCCACGCTCTTGCACCAGGCAGGGAGTAGGAATTTGAACATATGAATGCTTACAAAGCAAAAGAAGAAGGAAGAGGAAGAGAAGGAAGATGAAGGGGAGGAAAAGGAGGAGGAGTGGAGGAAGAAGAAGGTGGTATTGATCTTAAGGAAAATAGTAGCCCAAACTAGAGCCATGTGACTTTCTGCTCAAAAATATGTATCTAATTCCTATTCAAATGATGGCTCATGTCCAAGGATCTCCCTATTACTAGGAGTGAAAAATGAGCTCACATAGTAAATGTTTGAGATATATTACACAATAAGCTATATTTTCCGTTATACTTTTCAATTCAATTCAAGATACTTTGTTTCGTTACCTAGGAACTCCCGAATAACATCTGGATGATACCTGGGCTACTCCAAACCATTAAACCGAAAAGTATCCATTTGGAAACTGAGGACAAAAATGCAATAGTAAAATATTCCAGGCATCCGTTCAAAAAATATAAATAAAAAGCATTCAAAGAAGCAGTTCATAAAACATAAAAAACCCCACCCAGAATGTAAAGAAGGTCTGGCTGACAGGACATAGGGAGCTGTAGTGAATTGAAGAGAAACATTGTAAAGCAATGCCAATCCCCTTGCCTTTTCCCTAGATTACTCTTTGACGACCTCTCCTCTGCTCACCTCTGGCCTCCCTCTAATGCAGATGATCGAGAGTGAAGTGTATTTTTCACCTGGGCATTGGTAGACGAAGAAACGTATGTTGATGTAGCGGTCATGACACCATCCAAGCCCGTTCTCCTGAAGAACTTCTTGTCTACCGCACACTTGAGTGTGGTCTTCTTCTTTGTCACTCCTCCCTTCACTATACTGTCCCTAGACTTCTGCTCCTGACCTGTTCTGATGTACTTGAGGAAACCCTCCATGAAGAAGACCCCCACTGTTGTCTCATTGTTCTTTATTCTTTTACTTGAGATTCATAGCTAAAAGTCACTGATGAAATGTGATATCAAACATGGATATATTTTACCAAATCCTGTCACAACAGAGTCCAACTAAGAGGGATCCGTGACACATTGAGAATGTTCTCCCCTTCATTTGCAAAGGCAGTGATAACAGTATATTTTTCAATAGCCAGATGCTACCAGTCTGAGGATTTTGCACCCATTCTGGGATAAAGACAACATATTTTACTGTTAATCTTGCTGAAAACAATTGGTCTGCTTTTGAATATAGCATTGACCCTTTTGTGCAAATTAATGCACAGTAAAATTTATCATTCCAAACTGCACAATAAAATGGAACAGAAGGCCATACAAGTCTTAGAAAAATCATTTGGCTCTGGTTTTATCATCACATGAACAAAAATTTGAGATTTTGCAGCTCATTCCCCTAAGATCACTCACTCATCCGCAACAGCCTTGGCAGGAGGCCACCCTGCCTTCCACACTGCCTTTCCTAACTCGACTGTCAAGGGCCGACCTTGAAAGATGGGATTTTCAAAGCACTGGGCAGAGCCACAACTCCCTTTCTGTTTGTGGAGTTACAATGACTTGGAGCCCCATTTCTTCCTTTGAAATTATATGGTGTGCTGTTGGGTTGACTGAGCACTTGTTTTTAATGTCTCGTTTTATTAAAGCTAATATAATTTGTGAGAAAGGTTCAATGTTCTTAGGTGGTATTAAGGTTATAGGGTGGCTATAGTGTATGTGTTCTAAAAAATATTGTGTTTTAAGTGGGTCTTTAAAAAAATGAAGGTGGGGGGCACCTGGGTGGCTCAGTGGGTTAAAGCCTCTGCCTTCGGCTCAGGTCATGATCCCAGGGTCCTGGGATCAAGCCCCACATCAGACTCTCTGCTCCGCAGGGAGCCTGCTTCCTCTTCTCTCTCTGCCTGCCTCTCTGCCTACTTGTGATCTCTCTCTGTCAAATAAATAAATAAAAATCTTAAAAAAAAAAAAAAAGAAGGTGGGATACAACATGATGCTTATTACATAACATCCAAACCCACTTTCCAGTCACTTTGATGGGACTTTGCCAAAAATTCAACAGTTGAAATCTTTCAAGTTTGAGATGCCCTGTGAAGTGGCTATATAATTGGGACTCTGCTCTAGAACTTCCACATAAGAAGGACAAAGGTGAAGAATGTGGTGTGACTATGGGTACCTTTGTCATATGCCAGGCCAAATTAAAACCAAGTGGGAAAAAGCACTCAGTCAATGACAGAATGATAGTAAGATGTGGGAGAAGGTGAGTGTAGAGAGATTTATAAGGACACTCAGATAAAATTCCTTACACACTTTAATTGTCATGAAAGAGAATGAAATACTGCTAGTTATAGATACCTAATGGTGATTGGAAAAAGTGTTTTAAAGTTTAGAGCAAACTTTTCTTCTTTCTGGAGAAGGAGGTAGGCAGGGGTAAAGGAAAGAAAAACAGAATGTCACTTGGGACAGACTTTCTAAGGGTTATTTGGTCTTACATACATAAAAATCTTTACCATTTAAAGCTGGGGTTTTTTTCCCCTTCTTCAGCACAGACACATAATTCTCGGTAACATTCCAAGGTAGTGAATGTGTCTCAGTAATCAATAAATATCTACTAGAAGAGTTTTATTACAAAAAGACTTTAAAACATCTATGATGCAGATTATAAATCCATTAAAAAATAAGGCCTCTGCTGGCTTCATTTAGGTAAGGTGTTGAAAAGGAAAAAAAAAAAAAAAAGAAATGACAATTGTCTTATTTTAACTGGAAAATGCATTTAGTGTGTTTCTGCTATACTCCAGGAACCCAGGCCTCTGTTCTTCTCCTGTTTGGGGGAGAAAAAGGTTACATCTTTATGCTTTGTTATCTTCACACGAGCACTTGAGTTGAAAGTAGTGCCATTTAGATGAGCATCGGAGGACAGTCTGTAAATTACCACAGAGTTGTTTAGTCAATTAACAGAAATCTTTAGAGATTATAAAGCTTGGTATAGCAACTTCACATTTAGGATAAAATAGAATTAAATAAAGCGTTATTTTCTGTACTGCGGGCTGGGCTCATAGAATGCACAGAGCGCCATCTGCTGGTAATTATTTTTTCAAAACTTTGTTTTATGACCAAATTACTCAAAGTCAGCAGAAATCAATAATACAAGGGATATATATACATCAATGTATATACAGGATGAGATTCATGAAGAAAATCGAAGGGTTTCCATGTACTATAAATTTCTTTCATTTTACATGGAAGTATTTCAGCAGAATCCATTACATCATAATTCTAAAATCAGCCTTAGGATAGAGACCCAGCAACATTTCAAATTAAGAAGTTTAAGTTTACTTAAATCATGCCATGAAAATATATACCTGGGGGGCACCTGGGTGGCTCAGTGGGTTAAAGCCTCTGCCTTCAGCTCGGGTCATGGTCTCAGGGTCCTGGGATCAAGCCCCGCATCGGGCTCTCTGCTCAGCAGTGAGCCTGCTTCCTCTTCTCTCCCTGCCTGCCTCTCTGACTACTTGTAATCTCTGTCTATAAAATAAATAAATAAAATCTTAAAAAAAAAAGAAAATATATACCTGGTGCAAAAAATTTTAAATATTAAAAAATAAAACAATATACTAACATTTCTCTGTGTGTTTTTGGAAGCAGTTAATGAACATGGAAGTTTAACATTAGTCATTTTTAATCATTAAATTATAAGTTTAAATTACGTTACAGTTTCTTTATAAGTCAACATACTTAAACAAGCTACTTAAACACTTACTGCATATTTTATTTATTAATTTAAAAAACCTTTGTGACCAAAAAAATCTCAGCCTTAACAAAAGTCTTGAAGGTAGAATAAGAAAGATATATAGTACTTCTAGAAAGAATTCTACTTCACACAGGTAGTGACTTCGAAGATTTTTGTGCTGTATAAAACCTATGTCAGATCTTTGTCCTAGTATTTGATGTCTCTCAAATTCAGGGAACATAGTAATGCGGTTTTGCCTGCATCTTAGGTCCTTCAGACCCGGGCAGGACATCAGACCCATTGTTCCCCATTAACCTTCTCTAGACCAGGTACAATATGAAACAGATGCTTGAGTGTCCATTTCCATCATTCCTATGGAAGGCAATTATTAGTTCTGTTGTATTAAACAGTAGATTGTAAAGAAAAATAATTACCTATGGGAAACTCTTAGAAAAACAAATTAAAAATATAAACATTAATTTAAATGATGTTATAATAAGAAAAGCTGACACGAATTATTATCTCCGGAATTTGAAGCTTAATAATAGGAGTTATTCATTGTTTATCATAGTACATAGCCTATGGTGTCCTTCAGTAGAATTATGAGGTCTTACAGAGGGACATCGTGTTCTCTGAATAAAGGAATAACTTGAAAAAAGGAACATCCTCTGGTAGCCAAGAGATATGAGAAAAGTATTATATATATATTTAAATAGCAACATGAAGGCAGTTTGTGTATTAAGGAATTACCATGGCCTTTTTAAAAAAAATAAATAAAGAAAGCATGGGATGACATGGAATGATGTTGGCTATTCAGAGAGAGTTTTCCAGAAGATCACAATGCAAAGGAATTTAACGTCTTTTCCTAGTTTCTTCATTCCATGAATACATCGGGTCAGCGCCCAAGAGGCAGATTTCTCCTAAGAACAAGGAGTTTCTGACCATTCGAACTTAAACTGTTGTTGAAACCCACCTTCGGGGAGGAGATTTTGAGCAGAGTAGCTCTAGGTGCTGGCGGGGGCCAAACATAGAGGCCGTCCTGCGGTGGTGGCGGACTGAGGACTACACTGCGGGGGCCTGCCAGCCGCTTGGCACTTTCATCTCCTGCATCTACCCGGCCCTGCAGGGGCCTGCCAGCCCTTCAACACCCCTTTATCGGAGTCTCCACTTTTAAACTGACTCCCTGGAGAAGTTTAATGAGCCTCTTGGAATTTAAAAAAAAAAAAAAAAAAAGAGACAAAGCAAAACAAAGAAGTGTAATGGAAATGGACAAGTTGCAAAAGGAATAGAGAGGTTCATTTCCAGCCTCGTGCTTGGGGGGCTTTCATCAGGATGCTGCAATGGATATTTCAGAGCACTGGAAGGAGGAAAGAAAGAAATTAAAAACAGCCTCCTATGATGAACTTGGATAATTTATTCCTCTGCAGAACAGTAGGCACAATGTTTCCATTCCCCCCCACCCCCTGCTCTTCTCTTCCCCTCCACCTAATTTCTGAGCATTCCCAGGCTGGGCAAGAATGAAAATGAAGCGTACCCCACCCACGAGGCATAATGAACACGCGGAATGCGTTCAGATTATTCATAAGCTCGCAAGTTGTGTATTTTGGTGGCGATTTCCTCCCTTCTGCTCCTGATTGCTGATGAAGAATGGTGTTTTAATAGGCAGATGGTAAAGACAATTACAGTTAGGGGCTCAGCTGGGAGTTACATCAGTTTATTGCAAATTATTAGTTGATAAATGCTTTTGTTTACAAGCAGAGTCTTAAGCAGCTTTGTAATCAGTTTATCAGCTGCAAGCGGAATTTTGACAGATCACCTTTGGGGTGTCATGTCACCTCTTGGCTAGCCATTTAAAATCACGATGGCCAGGCGGCCAGACCGTCAGACGGGCCACCTCACGACACCACGGCGAACTCCTGTAAAGCCATGACACAGCACATCTCAGACCAGAGCACAGACCCAGGAATGCTGAAAAGACTGCATGAGCTGACTTTTTCCTGTTGAAATCCCATGGAAACAGCAATATCAATTTGCCTCAGCCCAACACGTTGTGACTGATGCGACTTCCAGCACATTAGTGCAGAAAATTTTCCAGGCAGTTCTCAATGCCTTCTTAATCATGGGGCAAACCTTTCTGTACCGACACTTCGACAGAAATCTGGAACCGACCGCAAGGACGCTGTTCACTTTTTTGAACGGGGCTTCTTGTGTGCTTCTTCAAAGGGAAAAGAAATTATCTCAGTAGGAGACATTTTCCTACAGGGGGAAAAAAAAAAAAGAAAGGAAGAAAGAAAAGTTCTGTGGACAGAATGCATGCCAGGAGCCAAAAGCTCTAGTGGGGATTTATTACAGATTCCGCCTGGAGAGTGTCCTACGTGATGTAAGAAGAGTTTAGGAAACACATTGGTTTAACCATGCTGGCTTCACTTCCCTATAAAATCAAAATCTATAAAATGGGATGATAGTATTTCCTATTTATCATGCAGGTAATTCCTGGAAATTAATGAGGGTGTTCATGCTTCTTTGTGTCTGAGTTCTGCTCAGGCCAGTATTATCTGTTGAATCTAAATAATGAAGCATATCATGTTTGAAATGACAGATAATTCACAGATAATGTTGAGCGCGTTTCCAAAATACTTGCTGAAGGAGGGTACTGTAATTTCATGGTTTTTACATTATAGCCTTACTAGCAGTCTGCCAGCAGTCTGCTTTGTTGTAAGACATAGATTATAAACCTGAGGTGTTCAAAGATGTGTCCTTGGAAGGATTCACTTGATCATAAGTCTATAAACAATTCACGTTTATTTAGCTTTATGTTTCCCTTACAAAGTAAATTTTGTGGGCTTAATCAAAAGAAAAAATATTTAAAGAATCATGTAGATTATTAAAATAAAATAATATTTCCCAAAAGAGTCCTTTTCATTTGCACCTACGGACTGTTAGTGTCTATGTTTTTATTTCCTGATATTCAAGGGAGACTTACGAATCTGATAGGGAACTAGCCACTGAATCCAGAAACCAGGTTTTATAGCTGGAATTAGATATTCCGTATCCTCTAAAATATTGACCTAATACAGGAAGATCTTTGGAAATATGACTCCAGCTGATAAATTTGAAATCATATGTAACATGTGTAAAAGCAGAAATCTTTCTTTTCTTAATCTCAGAAATATGGTTAAGTATCTCTATTCATTTATCTCCCTGACTCCTGTTGTAATTTGATCTCACTTTCTCAATTAAGATCCTAAAATCATCAGAATAGAATCAACCTTATTTAAAGTGACCACATGGCTCAGTAAAGTTTGTCATTTTAACGTTGGGTTCGCGGAAGCTTCCTTAAAAACGAGAGTATAGTTTTTATCCTCACTTCAATATTCAACACACAGTCCTCAGTTCCCAATTTTCCAGTTCTTAAGCAATTAACTGTTCTATTGACATCAGAGGAAAGGCTGCCTACAGAAGAGCTGAAGAATGAAAGCCTTGATATCTTATATTGTAAATTGTGTTTTAACATAAAGAGCATAAAAAGTTGTTTTTCGTTTTTTTTTTAATCAAGTTAATGAAGGATAAATAGTGAATTTGGCAAATAGTTCTGCTGTGTGTCCATCCCTCTTGATTGAAAAAGGCAAAGAATAATTAAAAAAAAAAAATCTGTTCTCTCTGTTGGCCCAGATACCAAAGACACACCCCAGAGTTGCTGGTCAAATCTGATTTTCTCCCTTTTCCCAGGAACTGCTAGGATGTTCTATAAAAAGATGTCAGGAGTGCCAGGATGGGAAAGTTGAATGCCCCCAAATGCCCCACATCGCCTATAAATACAAATGAAAAATGTTAAAGATGATTTAAAAACAGGAAAGACCTTTTGCAAAATGCTTTTGATTTATTGCTGTGTACTGTGCTGATCTTTATCAATTATTCTCACTCTATTTTATTCAAAAACTATTGTAAACTATGAGTTGGCATGTTGCTGCATACGGAAAAAAAGGCATTAATCAACTCTAAATAAACAAGTGCAAAGATCTATCTAACAACTATGAAGTAGTTAATACATTTTTAAGCAATTTTATTATAGAAAGGAGGTCTAAGAGAGTAATGCTTAATTATCTGGACTCCTCTGTGCTGGGCTCCCTTTTGATTGTATTAATGAAGCAGCTGGCCCATTGTTTCCCTTTAATTCCTCTATTGTTTTAAGAATATGTCACAGCTCTTTATTCTTTTATCAGGTGCTGTGCAGAAGGATCCACACAATACCTCATATTCCTACTGTATTTGCCAATGCACAAAGAAACCTCCACCGCGGTTTTCAAAGAAGGGGCACACATAATTTATAAGTTCTATTCCTTGCACTACTCCACTGTCAAGAATTTCAACAGTATTGGATTTGAATTCATTATAAAATGTGTATTAAACAATGTGGCTACGTATAGATATACGTACCGTGGTCATGTCTAAAGCTTGAGATCTAGGCATTCACACGCACGGTGTTGAAATGGGGCAATTATTTCGCTTTTAGGGAGTTATTCTGACCAATTGCTTCCCAGTTATGAAAAAATTAAATTTCACAAGCAGGCATCATGTTGGATTTTCAAATTATTTCATACAAATGAAAGAAGTTAATGACCGAACAAGTAAGTATCCCTGTTTCCTCCACCTCCAGAAACATAATGTCCCTCTGTGTGTATTAAACAGTCCATTTATTCCCCCAGAGAAAGGCTTTAATTTACTTGAATGTGCCTAAGAGGTATCACAGTTTACTCTTGTAGACCAATGGGTAATCTTGATTAACTAAACTCTGATTGTCAATTGACCATCTTCTGACACACATCTTCTATCCCACTGTGAAGGAGACAGACTTTTAGATTAATGCAGAAATATCACTGTACATCCAAAGAAACCAAAATGCTGTAGCAATTTAGTAGATGATACAACATTTTGTTGCCAGAGCTATCTAAAAATGCTGGTTTGTTTATATGTGATTACTTCTTCTCCAAATTTACATGAAAATCACACACACACACACACACACACACACAACGTAAAGGGTAAAATCTCAAGGTGTGACTGACATAGACATTCTCTTTTTACACACGTACATTTTTTCCTTTGTTTTCCCTCTGTCAAATGTCTGTATTTTAAAGGCTGTTTCATGGGTTGTTTTTTCCCCCCTTTGGTTCTCAGTCTCTAATAAAGGGAAGTAAGACTTAATGACTTAATGCTATGTAGTAGAAGTCACTAACTTCAACTTTTAATATATGCTTAGAAAAGCCATCAGAATAAATGACCGTAGACCACCAATTTCCTTTTGTATTGTTAGGTGAGTGTGTGTGTGTGTATGGGTGGGGGGGTGTATGGTTAGCTTTAAATAAAGTTTCAAACTGGTATCCTTGTCTATTTGCTTAAGGCTCCTTATCCTTCTACATAGTGAGGCAGAGAAATACGGAATCTAAATGTGATTTAATTGGTTCAATTTGCTGTATATTTTTATGCTAAGCTTAGGTCCGTATCTTGATGAGCCCAGATGTAGTCAGGTTCGAGGGGTACAGCATCACGTTGCTTGCGTTTCCTTATTTTTACAAAGCAAGCGTCTATCAATCACACAGATAAATTAGAAAGAAGCATGTATAGACATAACACATGGAAAAGATTTTTCAGCATGCTATGTAATTATTAACCTGATTTTTACTATTGTAAGAAGCCGTGAATTGCAGATAGCATGGACGAAGTTAAATGCTTTTATACCGGATACATTTTGCTTATACAGAACTCTATAGGTATGGTCGAACAATATAATTGAAGCTTTGTCAGCTCTGTAACCTAGCAACAGATAATACTGTTAGGTTACTGAATTGCTCCTGGTTGACAAGTAGGGAGTATTTTTGTGTTTATCATGTTTGCTAATGATGGGCTCCTTTCCAAAAGGCTTGTCTTAATCTTAATTAGAGTTTATCAGCAGAGGTCTGCATGACATTGTGCAGACACTGATTTCATAAATAATAAAAAGTGCAAGTGAAAAATTTGGCAGGATGGAGAGATATTTCAGGGCACTGCTTCGAGTAAGAGGAGCGTGGATTTCCAAAATATACTTGAGCTTGAACTGTGACTTTATTCTTTATTATCGAAACTTATAGTATACTTCACTGCAGTTTTGACAGCAATTATGAAAAAAAAATTTATAAGCTTCCTGTTAGGAACCATATCTGTTTGCACAAGAACTTTGATCATAAACATTACTTAGAACAGTAAGTACATGATTTTTCAAGAATGTCAAGGTCCTAGTGGTTATTACTTTCTATGGAACCTTGAACATATCTGTCCTTTTTTGTGGAGGGAGCGGTGTGTGGGTGTGGAGACTGGGAAGAGTGACTATGTTTGCAGCATAAGAGGCAGACAAAGAGAGGATCCCAAAATAACCTTTCCATTTGGTGGAAGTGAGAGAGGTATCAGATAGCTGCTTTAGAGCCTGATGTCATTTGATAAAGACTTCACGCCCAAGCAGCAGGAATCTGATTTTTTTTGGCTCTGGTTTGTACAATATGATCTTTCACAGTTTTGAGGGGAAACGATATGATTGACCATTTCTAATAATAAGTTACAAACCTTCACAATAATAAAGAATTAAACGTTCTAAAACCTAATGTCATTCACAAATTTACCAGGTTCCTAACTGGTTTATTCAGTTGAAAGGTGACGGTAAGTCCTTACATCCTTGCTTTATCCATCTTTCCTCACCTTTTCACTCAACACTGTCAATATTCTTCAAATATTCGGGGAAAGGGGGAAATTCAGGCTGTTTTCAGCTGCCATTTTCTGAGTTTCAAAATCTCCCTACTGGATTGTTTGGACCTGTCTATGTATTTGATTATCAAGAGACTTCTGCTTGTAGCAGCTCACTCCTTCTACCCTGTACAGAGGCAGGTAGCTGCCCCCCTTATGCCAGTGATTCTTAATGCTGGAGGCACTTGAAGCCCTCTGGGGAGCTTCTAAAAAATAATGAAGCCCAAACATCACTCCCAGAGATTTTGATTTGACTGATTTGGAGTAGGACTAGGAAATCGGTGTTGATTAAGAGCTCCCAGGTGAATTGACTGTGTGGTCAAGATTGCCAAGTAGTGCCCCGTGGTTATGTGCAATTTTGATGCCCTTTTAGAGTCCAGCTCAACTTGTAATTGAAATAGGGAGTTGGGCAAAGGCTACTTCCTATTTAATACTACCAGATGAGTTTAATAGGTGTGAAATGTTTATTATAGCACTTGGCACATAGTAAGTGCTTTCTAAGAGTTGGCTGGTCTTATTAGAAGGTAACCTGAAGTTATTCCACAAATATGGATATTCTGCTCCAGATCATAGCTGTGCCCTTAACAGCTGTGTCTCATCACTGTGTCATCCTCTTGATGCTGTCTCATAAAGTCACCCATCTTATTTCTGATTCGGAGAGATAACTGCTAAAATTCCTCAAAAACTGAATGATCAAGTGTGGCACGGTGTAGTTAGTGAACATGGGCGGTCCCTGTGACTCCTTTGGGACACCTGGTTTTTCCAAAGTACAGTATCCAGAGCCAGACTGCCTTGTCCAAATCCCATCATCCACACCTTCCTCCTTTCCTCCAATTCCCCTTTATCCATGTGACCTTCGAACACCTAACCTACACTTCCAGACTCATGATATGACGGTAAAATGGGCATAAATAAAAGCCACCTTACTGCTTTCTTGGGAGAAATTAAGATAAGGCCTGCGAAGCGCTTAGCCCAGTCCCCTTAAGTAGCACAGAGAAACTGCTTAATAAATGTGATTATTACTAGTATTAGCCCATTGGTCATAGAGGCTTAAAAAGTTGTTTACAACCTGATAATAATCATCTATAGGATATATAGCCTAAGGCTGTAATTTTATATGAGGTACATAAAGCAATTCTCCAGGACCACTCAGTAACAGATCATCTAGTCAGGACCAGAACTGAAGTTTCTTACCCACCTCCCAGTCAAGTCCTCTTTCTTGTCCGTCTTTGCACTGAGGACCGATATATTTTCAGGGACTTGGGATGCCAGCTATGCTTCATTATTATTAATATGTAACCCCTTACACCAAGAGCATTTGCTCCTGATGCCTGTGCAAAGAAAGTTAGGAGAGTTTTATCAATTAAGCATATATGATATTGCCACATAGAACCCCACCGCTTTACATAACTCTCTTTGTTTTCCGATCAATAATGCCGTTAGTTTGGATTTGTATGTTAAAATTTACTTGGTTCAAATCTGGGGGCATCAAACACACTACTGTATATGAAAGCCACAGAAAATTTCTGTTGGCAGAACACTCCACTGGTGCCCTGAACACAAGCAGAAATCCAAGTCAACAAAATCTCAGGAGGTACATCACTCGAAATAGATCTACACAAGTATCCAAAATTCATTCAAATGAAAACAGTTAACGTGGCCAAATACAGTCAACTCCAACTTAGCAGTAACTTGAACTTTCAAGATGCTTTGTTTTTTAAAGTAGCTTCCCTAGGAAAGCTGACAGGAGAGAAGAACTTACTCTCTTGTTTTAAACCATCTCATATGGAAACCACTTTATAAAAATGAGATTCCTGTCTTTAACTGTGGCTAAAAACAAAATAAAACAAAACAAAACAAAACAAAAAAACACTTGTGCAAATATTCAAGATTCACAATGGTGTTTCTAGTGAAAAAAGTGCTCCCCTTTTTTCCTTTTTTTTTTTTTTTTTTTTTTTTACTGTGGTCAAATAGACATAACATTAAATCTACTATCCTAACCATTTTTAAGTGTACAGTTCCATGGCATTAAGACATTGAGATTGTCCTGCAACCATCCCCATGGTCCATCTCCAGAACCCTTTTCATCTGGCAGAACTGAAACTCTGTATCAAACACTAACTCTCCATTTGCCCTTCCCCCAGCCCTGGCAGCCACTAGCCCACTTTCCCTCTCAGTGCTTTTGAATACCCTCAGTACCTTATTGGAAGTGGCATCGCAATTGTGCAATATTCATCTTTTTGTAACGAGTTTATTTCACTTAGTATAATGCCCTCAGATTTATTCCATATTTTAGCATATGTCAGAATGTCCTTCCTTTTTAGTATTTTTTTAATTTCTTTCCTTTTTGCAGCTGAGTATTCCATTGTATCTATATACCACCATTTGCTTATCCATTCATCTGTCAATGGACACTTGGGTTGTTTCCATGATTTAACTATTTTTAATAATGCTGCTATGAACATAGGTATGCAAATATCTTAGAGACCCTGCTTTCAATTCTTTTGAGTATTTATCCAGAAGTGGAATTGCTCGACCGTAAGTTAATTCTATTTTTAATTTTTAATGAACTACCATACTGTTTTCCAGTGGCTGCACCATTTTACATTCTCACCAGCTGTGTACAAGGGTTCCAATTTCTCCACATCCTTGCCAGTACTTATTATTTTCTGGGTTTTGTTTTTTGATAGTTGTGTTCTCATTTTAAAGCCAAATGTAACATTCTTTGATTCGTTTCCATTGAACATGAGGTCAGTAGGATGAAGACACCAAAATAGCTAACTATCAACATGATTTAGCCTTTGCATGCACTTGGATTGCTCCTTAATCAAGACAGATAAGAAGTCCTTCTATTTAATTATAAATTGGAGTTGGCTGTATGTACTCTAGCTCCAAAAACCTGAGGGTAGGAAATTGGCTCTCCTGCCTCCTCAACTCCTCAGGGCTAGAGAATATTTCTCTAACTGGTCAGGATACAGTATGTGATCCACGAATGGATCAGCTTTAGTCTCCTTTTCTAAAACGGGTTGGCTTTCTCCGGTGAAGCAAGGATACATTTGCTCATTAAATTCATACGCTTTCTTTCCTTTTCTGGTGAGATTTCTTTTCTTGGATTTAGCAGGACGACGAGAAATGAGAATAATTGTCTCAACCTGACCAAACCAAAAGGATACTTGTGACCAGTTACATGGCTTTTATTTTATGTCCCATCTATTAGCTTATTTTATCCCCACAATAACACTGTGAATCCAGTACTATTATCAGCATTCCCATTTCCAAGGATGAGGGAACGGATCTGCAGAGTGTTTTGGTGACAAGTTCAAGTCACACAGTAAGTGGCAGAGCCAAAATGTATACCCTGGCTGTCCAGTTCCATTGCTCATACATCCTGCAGAAGGGATCACATCCCCAATTAGTAATCACATTTGGGATATTTCATTGGAATCTATAATTGAAACCATGTTACAATACCAGACATGTATCTCTCCCTATAAATGACTCCCTAAAGTTGAGTACTCTAAATTCACCGTTTAAAAAATTCAGCCAAATGGTTTCAGAGAGACAACCCTTGGTTTTTGTGGTGCCATTCTCTTGGTTTCCCTATAACTTTTCCAAATACGTGCTCTTTTTTTTTTTTTTTTAAAGATGTATTTATTTATTTATTTACTTATCTGTCAGAGAGAGAGAGAGCATACAAGCAGGGGGAGCAGCAGGCAGAGAGAGAAGCAGGCTCTCTGCTGAGCCGGAAGCCTGACTCAGAACTCGATTCCAGGACCCTAGTGAAGGCAGATGCCTAACCAACTGAGCCACCCAGGTGTCCGGCTCACTTTGTCATTAAATGATCACTTCTCATCTACCCACATCTTAGTTGTTGAGATTTCCCAAATTTCAATCTGTTTCTTTTCTTTTCACTCTGTAGTCTTCTAGCATTACCACATCAATCCAAAGAGCATCCACAGTCATTTAGAATGTGCTAATGATATCCAAAATCTTTTTTTTTTTTTTTTTCTTACTCCAGCCTTAGGTCTCCTCCAAATTCTAACTGCCTCCTTAAATCCATTCACGCAGAAGCCCCTCAGGGACTTCAGACTTTGCATTTTCAAAGCAAAATCCAATATTTCTGTTGCACGCACATATACCCACGTACATACAACAGACATGCGGGTGCACACCTGGGCTTCGGAGTCAGACAGACAGAGCCGTAAATCATGATTCTGCCACTGGCCATGTGTGTAGCTTTGGGCAAGTTAGTTAACCTCTCCAAGCCTCAATTTTCTCAACTCTAAAATGAGGAAAATATCACCTACCTCCCAGAAAAATTGACGGGATTAAAACAGATGAAGTACATAAACCACTTAGCTTATTAGGCCCACAGAAAGTGCTCCTAATTAATACAATTGTCTCGTTGTTGTCTGTATAATTCCACTGTTAATACACCAGCTTTACTGCCTTGTTGATGGCGTCCCTGCCTTCTGATTTCCCAGACCCAAACCTTCATGTTATTTTCAGCAGCTTCCTTCCTCTTCCTCATCTCAGGAAATCAGCCCCTTTCTCTCTCTTGAACTGGGCCCTTTTCTCCCTCACAGTTTACACCTCTCACAATTGAACTAGTACAAGAGCCTCCAAATGGCCCTCGGGGTGATAATTCCTGCGCCCTTCCCCACCCCCTCGAGTTTCCGGTCCTCATGACCCTGAGATCTTTCTTCTGGGAGAGAAAAGCCACTATAATTATTCATTTATTCACTCAAAAAAAAAATTTTTTTTTTTTTTTGCCATCTCCCCACCATGAGGAGCCAGACACAACTGTCTTTCTGTTACTTTCAAAGCTGTCTGGCCCTGCGCTCAACTTTTCTGGCAGGGGTGGGGGGTGGGGAGCTCTGATATGGAATGTTTGCTAATTCCAGTGGCAAGTGCAGCAACTCTCACCGTGGCTGATTTCACGTTACCAGTGTGATAGCCACTAGCACAGAAAATGCCTGACCGCTGTGCATTGTGTCCTAGACTCCAGTATAGGCTGGTTCCAGCACACCCCTGTCTGTGACCAGCCCTTTCTCCCTCAGATGCCATGCTCCTGCCAGGTGGCCTCGGAACCATTCCCGGGACAGTCAGGCTCTTCCATAATCCTGCCCTGGCATGCGTGCCCCTTTCTCTGCCAGCAATGATTGACCTGCTGGCTCCCCCCACAACACTTACTTCTGCTATTTTACCTTTATATTTCATGAGTCAGTAAAAAAGTCACCTTGGGTGGCTTGTCTGACTCCCCTGAGACGTGTCCGTTATTCGCTCCTCTCACATTTTCTTTGGCACTAGGGGATGCCACCCACACCTGTGGTCTTGTCATTCATTCGCCTCTATGTGTCCATTCTGATTGTGAAGCGGGCGAGCCCAGCCCAGCCCACAGCAGAGAGCTCGGTGAACAGCTGATGAATGAATGATCTGAGAGATTAAAATCCCAGAACCACTGACTTCCTCATTAAGTCTACCTGGTACATTTTCAGCCCAATTCAACCTTTCTAAAGGAGATGCTTTTTCTAAACCATAAAATGAGATGAAATGATGAAGATAATAAAATATGAAACAGGACTCAGTATGTCGGAAAACATATATTACTATTGCCGGGCTGTTTAATCATGTAGAAAAATCATTTTTGCTTACTTTCCATTACACTTAATATTCCTGAGTTTTATTTGCTTTACTTAGTGGGTCTTTCTGGTCAAGGGTTGGAGCCCAGGGATTCTGAGTCATCCTGCTACATCGGTCTCTGCTGGGAGAGAGATTAGCTATGCATGGCACCTTCTCTAAAATCTGTTTCTCCTGGGAACCTGAGTCCAAACCTTTCCTTTTGCGAAAGATACCCATAGCTGGATTTGCTAAAAATGTAAATTTCTCAAAAGGGGTGACATATTACCAATAAAGGAAGTCCTTCAGTTCAGCCCTGAAATCCGGGGACTCCCAAAGAGCTGGCGAGGAAGGAAACCTGGGCTGTCGTGCCTTGCTTTGCCCGCCCCACCTCTCCTCTACAAAGACTCACTTAATAAACTATACCCCAGAGGAAAGATAAGGTGCGAATGATTACCTTGTCTACAGCTGTAAGTAGTTTGGATCTGTATGCACATCAGAGAAGGCTGAGCCGCTGAACGCAGAAGGCTTCCTGGGGGAGGAACGGGCTCTGGCAGACACACCGCCACCGAGCCGGGCTCAGCCACTTGCACAGAAATGCCACTTAGCTTTTCTATTTGTAAAGAAATAAGTCAGCACCAAATCGAATCTGTTCTTCAACTTTGCGAAACTTGGATGCTTTCAGATCCGTTAAGAGTCAAAGTGGAACAACAAAATTTTTTTTCTAGCCTTTTGGTAGATTTGGGTTTTACTTTTGGTACATTTGGGTTTTACTTTGCAACTTTTCGCACACATTCGAGGTACGTAATCTGAGCTGTATTTTTTCACAGACTTGTACTGTCCTGGAGGGTGTTCTGTTTGCTTACCTTTAAGACGTCATCCGCTGGTGTAATTAGCTGTCCGAGGTTTCTCTGGAAGTGTCCCGATTCTTCTGGGCGACTCTGCCATCTCGTATGGTGTTGTTATCTTTTCCAGCAGATTTTTACCACAAGTTGTTTAAAAACTATGATCTATTTAAGGATGGAGGAAATGAAGTGCAGTTGAAGAGACAGTTATGCTGAAAGATAAACAGAGCAATATTACTTATCAGAATGGGTACAAATTTTGCTTCCTTAATGAGTACAATATATAGCTCTGCAATATATACACAATGAGAAAAAAAAAGCTTTATAACATATCAAGTATGCCACGTTATTTCAGGCATAACTGTACAGGATACGTATCTAGGCCTGAGAGTGTAGATAACAAAATATAAGTGCTTTGCCTGTCTAAACATGTTAAATAAATGAGCATACGCTATCGCGTTCCAATACATTAGAAGATGTACTTGCATAGTTAATTTTCTTTTTAATGCACCACACATGATCATTTTGAAGTGCAGAGCCAGAGTATATCTTAGTATTTGAAGAAAGGGTTCTTTTCATTTAAACAAATCTTTATTTAAATAAGCCTTTTGAAAAGGATCTGTGGCATATCTTCTTTTCCGGAAGTTCAATCAGGGTAAATGGAGATAAAGAAGCTGCATTATAAGGAATATTATATAAGTAAAGATCACTAAGCCAGAAAAAAAAAAAAAAGAAAGAAAGAAAAATGGCAGCAGACGTAAGGAGAGTAGAACTAGCTTGAGTGTCATTTTAACTCTAAATTTTAGGAGCGTTCGCATACTTTGTTTTGTTTTGTTTTCGGCATGTGGGTATGTTGGGAGGAAAGAGAGTGGGGAAGGGAGGGAGAGAAGAAGAAATAACTTTTTACTTCCACAAGGTACAGAAAGAGTAACGGCAAAGGCTCGCCCGCAATAAATTCCTGCGGCTGGATCCCTACCAGGCCTCTCGGTAAGCAGGAGGCCATGTCTTCGCACGGGTAATGGTTAAGGCAAACCCCAGAAGCCACACGGTTCCCAAAAAACTCTCCACAAATGATGTCTGTTCTGGGTTCTTAGTTCTCTCCTACTATTGGCCACTGAAGAGTTCATTTCATGCTAGGCGTGCGGTTTTCCACCCAGGAGGGAAGAGGAGGACAGCCCTGGTCTCCATCGCTCTCCCCCAGTAGAAAGTGATGTGAAAACCAGAAGATGCCGTTGCCATCAATCCGGTGTGTGGCAGGCTGGAGTTGTCCTAAGTCGTTCTCTTTCTCTTTCTTCTCTCTCCTTCACAGGGGGTCAGCTCTGGTGCACCACTACGAAGGCCATCTCTGAGGGAGAAGAGCTAATTGCCTTTGTGGTGGATTTCGACTCAAGGCTACAAGCTGCCAGTCAGATGACTCTTGCAGAAGGGATGTACCCTGCGCGCCTGCTGGACTCCATTCAGCTGCTTCCTCAGCAAGCTGCCATGGCTTCCATTCTGCCCACGGCTATTGTCAATAGTAAGTGCCGCGGGCAGTAGCCCTGTCCAAGAGCTTTGCAGTGCTGATGGGTATTTATGGGAGAAAAAAAAATGTCTACCAGCAGGCAACCAGGGATGGACTTTCTTCTCCAGTGTTGTGATTTCATTTTATCTTCTCTAACTGTGTGTGTGTGTGTGTGTGTGTGTGTGTGTGTGATTGTTTCTCATGAGAGTATGAAAAGGACAATTCATTCATTTCAGGTTGGATTCCTGAATGTCACACACACACACACAAACTGACTTTCTAAACTAGTTGAACAACATTCAAGGCTACTTAGCTATGAGAGATCGAATAGCTTTCATTGATGCTTTAGTAGAATGGCTGTGGAATTCCTTAAGGACTATAGAGTTAGAAACTTTAAAAAAAAAGGAAAAAGGAAGTAATCAAATTGTGATTAGGTTTATTAATAAAGAGGAAGTACAGCCTGGGTAAATCAAGACATCAGCTAATACGACGACAAAAACAAAAAAGAAACATAGGAAAATAGAGAAAAATACATATGAGCTGGAGAACTCCATACATGCATGGAGAATTTAAAAATATACTTTGTATGGGGTGCCTGGGTGGCTCAGTGGGTTAAGCCTCTGCCTTTGGCTCAGGTCATGATCTCAGGGTCCTGGGATCGAGCCCCACATCAGGCTCTCTGCTCAGCAGGAGTCTGCTTCCCCCTCTCTCTCTGTCTGCCTCTCTGCCTACTTGTGATCTCTCTCTGTCAAATAAATAAATAAAATCTTAAAAAAAATAAAAATATGCTTTGTATACTCTGGCAAATATGCCTTTGTAATTACATTTTGTTAAAATGACTAGTGAACCTAGCTGTATTCCTTGAACACACAGAGGGACACTTTATAGGACAGAAAATCAGTGGTCCGGGAGTCCCTAGGTCTGAGTTCTAGACTCAGCTCTGTTTTTATCTAGCTCTGTGAGAAAACATGAATACCAGTCATATCGTAAGAGGAGAATACATTCCAAACCAGTAGCTAAGTGAGGTATTGCATTTAATCAAAAATGTCCCTGAAAATTCCTAAGACTGAATGATGCAGAATTATAGATACTGTCATGATGTCTTGATATTTTAAAAATAAATATGCAACAATAATTATGTTCTTGCTGTCACAGTAGCCTTTAAAGATTCTCGAGTGTATCTGAAATTACTGTATTTCCAAACATTGGATCTAGTACCCCTAGCCTGAGGTAATATTTTGGGATTTCCTTCATGTAAATGTAGTTATTTTCTTTTACTGGATCTTTACTTTGATTCTGGTAGTGAGGAACTTGAAATAATATAGGTCAAACTTTGAATTTGAAGCAAATGAGTTTTGTTACTAGGAATACTGAGAGTACCTTAAATTATTTTGAAGCTCCAATGTGTGAATGTGATTTTTAATTATATTTGAGATTATACTGTGTTTGCTTTCTATAGCAGGATAACTATTGATCCCAAATAAATCAGCATAGATGCATACGGTCTTTGGTTTCATTCTGAAATGAGCTAATCAGTTAAAACTCATCTTGCTTAAATAGACACTACACAAAGCAGTATGGCCCTCTGAATTGGTGGGAAGAGCTAAAATAATAAACAGCAGTAGGATGTAATCTTACAACCAAATTTTATTTTGAAATTCTATATTGTACTTTCTGTCCTTACTTCTCATTCATTAGAATTTGGTCCTCAGTTTCCTCCTTATCTGCTTTAACGCACTCTCCCTGAGCCATCTCCTTCACTATCATGGCTTCCATCACCAACTCTGTATTAACAATTCACAAATCTCACATATAGCTGTTTCTTCTGAGTTTTAGACCTCTGTTGTCACCTTCCCTATATTCCCTGTATTTCTTACAGGAATATCTAGTCCCACATATCTAACGCAGCCATATGTCTCAGTTTGCCTGGATTAACCCCAATTTCCAGTGTTATCTGGCATGCTCCCTTTCACTACAAAGTGCCAGGTTTGCACAACAACACTGGGTCAGATTTGGTCTCCCCATACCTGTCCTTGCCTGACCTCCTTACCTGTCTGTCATCTGCTCCCTATAGAGCTGAATGAAACCGTTACACAGGAATGCTCACAAGAAGCCTGGCCATTGAAGAGATCTTACCTTCCACTCTAGCATCTAATTGCAAAGTAGCGGTCATCACTCCTAGTCAATTCTACATCCTCAATATAACTTTCCTTCCTCTGTGGCTCCCTTGTCACTGATATGGAAGAGTTCTCCCACTAGGGTCCCATCCCAGTTCACCCACTTGCATGATCATGGGCAAGTTACCCAATCTCGGTTTCCTTGCCTATAAATAGATAAAGGGGAAAAC
Organism: Martes martes; assembly: GCF_963455335.1. Lineage (NCBI taxonomy): Eukaryota > Metazoa > Chordata > Mammalia > Carnivora > Mustelidae > Martes > Martes martes. The sequence goes on along the minus strand of NC_137891.1, from coordinate 32,105,271 downwards.
ACATACGTGGAGAAAATTTCCATGAGTAAATACATGCAAAATATAGACAAAAATATCCTAGCGTGACTTACAACTCAAACTCTGTCATATTTCACCTAGATTATTGCAACTGCCTCCTCCCAGTCGTGTCTTCCTTCCAAATTCACTACCTTCAAAACTCTACTTCACTGTTGTAATTCCATAATATCTGATTCTGCCCATCTCTAGCTTACAAGGATTCAATGATTCTCCATAATCATTGAGATAAAAATCTAAACTTCTTAAGAGAGCCTACAGGGTCTTTGATCACTACTCCTGCCTCCTCCAACCTTATCTCTTCCAGTCCCTATCCTGTGCCTCGCCAGTCCGGAAGAGCCTCCCAGCCCTCCCCCAGTCCCTCTCTGAGGCTCCCATGCCTTCCCCTGGGCTGTGCAGTTAAGACCCAACCCTCTTCTTACAAAATCTCATTCTTCACTTACATTCTTCACTACTTAAGAATCTCATTCTTCACCACTCAGCTAGGGCATGTCATTATGTTCCCTTTGAATCCTTCTCTGACCCTGTCCTTCCTTCAGTCCTCTCACCACCTAGTGTCACACCCCAAGCACTCATCAGATGCCTCCATCAGCCTGCTCACTGTAGCCTAATGTAATTATCTGACCCTTACTCATCCCCCCAGGAGACCGTAAGATCCCTGATGACTGCTTTTTGGTCTTTCATTTTGTTTTACACCCAACACAGCATAGAGTCTCTAGCATAGAGTAGACATTCTCTAATTAATTTATTAAATGAACGAATGATGTCAGGAGCTGGCGTCAGGGCTAACTTTAGTACAGCTATCAGATCCTTGCCTTTTAGTCAATCAGATAAGCCATTTCACATTGCTATTTATAAATGCATATTTTTCTAAACCCTAAATACACTGTAAACAACTTAAAATTAATCTCCTGCGCTTTTCCTGTTGGAGCCTCCTACAGTACCATTTTCCGAAGAGTCTGTGGGAAGGTAAATTGCACGGGGTGAAACATTGCTTTAAAAGCTCAGTCCTGGGCTGTGGAACGGCACCCAAGACGGCACTCGTCACTGTCTGATCGCCTAATTCTGAACCTGAGAGCAGTCTCTGAGAAACACTGAACTAAATGCCGCTTCACTCAGGGCTGGTTCCAAATGGGCAGCAGCTAATGTGTCCCTGTGTTTTCGCCCGCAGAGGATATATTTCCTTGCAAGTCTTGTGGCATCTGGTATCGAAGCGAGCGGAATCTGCAAGCCCATTTGATGTACTATTGCAGTGGGAGGCAAAGGGAAGCGGCTCCGGTGTCAGAAGAGACTGAAGACAGTGCTCCTCAGATTTCCAGCCTGTGCCCCTTCCCGCAGTGCACCAAGAGCTTTTCAAATGCCCGAGCACTAGAAATGCACCTGAACTCGCACAGTGGTAAGTGCTTCCATTGTTGCTGCTTTTGCTCTGGGAGACTCTACTGTTTCTCTACATACATTCCCATATTCACATATGCAAACATATATAATCCCACATCTATGTAACTGCATCTAGCTATAAAATCAAAATCGAACTTGCTGGACCAGCTGACTGTGATTTTATGTCACTTACAATCAATATATCCTACTCAAAAGACTTGGGTCTGAATTCTTTCCTAACAATGACAGTACTCAGACTGCAGGCCAAATCATTCTTTTTTTTATTTTTTTAAACAGCACCATTTCAGAAATAAACTCTCAATACCCTTTGTATGTTGTCATTAATATTCATTGATTTAAGTGTCAAGTGATCTTTGGAAACTGACCATATTATTTCCCACATGGTAAGGGATAAATAGTAGGTACATAAAAATAAGTATCTGCGGAATTGAAATAACACTGTTAATTTTGATAGATCCAATTAAAATCACACTTGAGAGAAATTAACTTTTAAATACGAATCTGTAAAACGCTCTTGACTTCCAGAACACGCAGAACAGCTTAGTTGATCTCTATGACATAAAGCCACTTTTAGTGTAACGTTTTTAAATTCCTTAAGAAAAATTAGGCTAAAAAAATTTTTATTTTATTTTATTTTTATTTATTTATTTTTTTACCTCACTCTTTAACAGCACAGTGGTAATTGTCCCCATTTTACTCCGGAATTATGTACCCAATTATTGTTAGTATTATCACATTCATTCTAATTCGTTCCTATATTTTTAAAAAACAAGTTAACCAAATGTACAGAATTATATTAACCCTAGATACTGCTAGGAACATTTGTAAATAGGACAAACCAAGGTTTGGGTGTCAGTTCTTCCGCATCCATAATACAAAACTTAGAAGGTACTGCTGGGTGACTTCCTCACTGTTTTTGCTTAAGTTGAATAATTTAAAAAAAAAACAAAAAACCAAAAACCTGAAATAGGTGCTGAGTTAAAAAAAAAAAACAAAACACAACACTAATTCCAACCTCCAGTGCCCTAGTACAGTGCAAGCTTTTGTCTTTGAACCTGTAAAACTGGCAATTTCCTTTCTAGTCATTCTCTTTCCTTTCCCTACAAATGAGCCATCTTTTTGTAGGTGATAAAGCAGAGGAAGCAGAAATAGGTCAGTTGTCTCAGACAGTGAGTAGCTAGTCATTTACAAAACAAAAAGGAGAGAGCAAGGTACTTCTCAGCTAAATAGAAGAATGAGTATTGAATCCGTTAAGGAGAAAAGGACTAATATGTCCCCTTTTTTTGCTATAGGACTAGGTTTTTTCTACCATGTTTTCAGCTTATAAATATAAAAGGCAGGTCTCATTTTAGTCTAAAGTGCAGAGGGCAAGAGCCATGCCTGATTTAGCCATATGTCAACAAATGGGAACTAGAGTTGACCTTAGTGAGTTAAAGTGTCCAGATCTTAATTCCCATACATGGTGGGGGGGGGGCATTTCCCCCATAACTACCAAACAATCATCCAGATACCAAGTGGGTGTCCTACAGTTTAACTCAATTCTGATACTATCACCTGGAGACAGCATCAGATTTTCCAGATTAAGGGGTCAGCCCCCTGCCCCAACTTCAGATGCCAGTAGAAACCCAAGTTGTTAACCTGATCTTCCCACCGACTAGCTGTAAATCAGAGGTTGCTAAGAGCCCTTCTTGGGGTTCAATTAATTTGCTAGAGTGGCTCACAGAACCCAAGGAGCCCATTTACCTACTAGATTACCGGTTTATTATAAAAGGTAATGATTTAGGAACAGCAAGATGGAAGACATGCCTAGAGCAAGGTACGAGGAGAGGATGAGAAGCTTCCGTGCCCACTCCCAGGCTGCCATTCTCCTCGAGCCAACTGAGAATCTCTTGTTGAACCCCATCATTTCAGGTTTTTAGGGAGACTTCATTACATAGGCATGATTGATTAAATATGGGTGTTGGCAATTTAAACTCAATCTCCAGAGATTGGGGAGGAGGGGCTAAAAATTCAAACCCTCTAATTACAAGATTGTTTCTCAATGAAACTAACCCTACCCTTAAGTAACCTAAGGGCTTTCTAAAAGTCATTTCATTAACATAACAAAAATACTTTTATTGCTCTTATCATAGGAAATTCCGAGGATTTAAGGAGCTGCAAACCAGGAAGCCCGGTCAAAGATTAACAAATATGAATGACTATATATGTGTTTCTTATAAATCAGAACCTCACAGTGAAGTTTCCTCACCAGTCACTGGTGATATTCAAAATATTTTATAACTGACTAGAAACAGGCCGTGGTCAGTCCACACGGAGTTCTGTCCTAAACGACTGTGTGAGTGTACTGGTGTCCACCTGCTGAATATCGGCCCTGGATAGAGATAAACCATGTTCAGCAAAACCAATGCATAAAATTCTAGATTTGTACCAAAGATAAATTAGGAGGTTATAAATCACTTTACCAAATGGTTCCTTCTTGGATTCTTTTGAATAAATACCTAATCTAGTGCTCTAAGAGTTACTTGATTTGCACACAGTTTATCAATATCAACTCTAATGTATTCCTGCTTCTTCCTAATGCAGAGCATGGTTTTGTAATAAGCAGGTCCTCCGATTAGAAATTATAAAATCTGAGGTTTGAACATGGCTCTGTCATCGAATCGCTTTAGTACCATAATCCATTCCCTTGATTTCCTTGAATTTGTTTCCTGACCTGGAAGATGGAGACAGTGAGGATTGTCCCGCTGTGATCCAATGACACACTCAAACGTTCTCTGGAAGCTATGAGGTGTTAGCACTATGATGACACCCGACAAAGGATGTCACAAGAGAAAAGCTAATATCACAAGCGCGATGCTGAAAGATTTCAGCTCATTCGTGCGGCGTAAAGGTTCTTATCATTAGAAAGCTGATGCATACGGTTCTCAGTATTCTTATTTTGTGTGTCTCTCCAGGAGTGAAAATGGAAGAATTCCTGCCCCCTGGTGCTAGTCTAAAATGCACCGTCTGTAGCTACACCGCCGATTCTGTGATCGGCTTCCACCAACACCTGTTCTCCCATCTCACTCAAGCTGCCTTCCGATGCAGTCACTGCCACTTCGGCTTCCAGACTCAGAGGGAGTTACTGCAGCACCAGGAGCTCCATGTCCCTGGAGGCAAACTTCCCAGGGAAAGTGACATAGAACACTCTCCAAGCGGGACGGAAGACAGCCTACAGCCGGCGCCAGACCTGCTGACCAGGAGCGAACTCCCCCAGAGCCAGAAGGCCATGCAGACTAAAGATGCGAGCTCTGACACAGAGCTGGACAAGTGTGAGAAAAAGACGCAGCTCTTTCTCACGAACCAGAGACCAGAGATACAGCCCACAACAAACAAACAGAGCTTTTCTTACACGAAAATAAAGTCTGAGCCCTCGAGTCCAAGACTTGCCTCATCTCCGGTTCAGCCTAATGTTGGGCCTTCGTTCCCCGTGGGCCCTTTCCTCTCTCAGTTTGCTTTCCCCCAGGACATCACCATGGTCCCTCAGGCTTCGGAGATCTTAGCCAAGATGTCCGAACTGGTCCATCGGCGACTGAGGCACGGAAGTAGTAGCTACCCTCCCGTCATTTACAGCCCCTTGATGCCCAAGGGGGCTACTTGTTTTGAGTGTAACATAACATTCAATAATTTGGATAATTATCTCGTGCACAAAAAACATTACTGCAGCAGCCGATGGCAGCAGATGGCCAAGTCCCCAGAGTTCCCTGGTGTTTCAGAAAAGATGCCTGAGGCCGTGAGCCCCAACACTGGTCAAACCTCCATAAATCTCCTCAACCCAGCGGCTCATTCTGCTGATCCTGAGAATCCCCTTCTTCAAACGTCCTGCATCAATTCTTCCACCGTTTTAGATTTAATTGGGCCAAATGGGAAGGGCCACGACAAGGACTTTTCCACCCAAGTGAAGAAGCTCTCCACCTCTAATAGCAACGATGATAAAATTAACGGAAAACCTGTTGATGTGAAGAATCCCAGTGTCCCCCTGGTGGATGGGGAAAGTGACCCAAATAAGACTACCTGTGAAGCTTGCAACATCACCTTCAGCCGGCATGAAACATACATGGTCCACAAACAGTATTACTGTGCTACGCGCCACGACCCTCCACTCAAGAGGTCTGCTTCCAACAAAGTGCCTGCCATGCAGAGAACCATGCGCACCCGCAAGCGAAGGAAGATGTATGAGATGTGCCTACCTGAACAGGAGCAGAGGCCTCCCCTGGTCCAACAGCGATTTCTTGACGTCGCCAACCTCAGCAATCCGTGTACCTCCACTCAAGAACCCACCGAAGGGCTAGGAGAGTGCTACCACCCAAGATGCGATATCTTCCCAGGAATTGTCTCCAAGCACTTGGAAACTTCCCTGACGATCAACAAATGTGTCCCGGTTTCCAAATGTGACACTACTCATTCCAGCGTTTCCTGCCTCGAGATGGACGTGCCCATAGATCTCAGCAAAAAGTGCTTATCCCAGTCTGAGCGGACGACCACGTCTCCCAAAAGGCTGCTAGACTACCACGAGTGCACCGTGTGCAAGATCAGCTTCAATAAAGTCGAGAACTATCTGGCCCACAAGCAGAATTTCTGTCCGGTCACAGCACATCAGCGGAACGACTTGGGTCAACTCGACAGCAAAGTATTTCCGAATCCAGAAAGCGAACGGAACAGCCCCGATGTCAGCTACGAACGGAGCATCATAAAATGTGAGAAAAACGGGAATCTGAAGCAGCCTTCCTCTAACGGAAACTTATTTTCCTCCCACTTAGCCACCCTGCAAGGCCTGAAAGTCTTTAGTGAAGCTGCTCAGCTCATTGCCACAAAAGAAGAAAACAAACATTTGTTTCTTCCCCAATGCCTTTACCCCGGAGCAATAAAGAAGGCAAAGGGAGCTGACCAGCTTTCTCCATACTATGGAATAAAGCCAAGTGATTACATTTCTGGGTCTCTCGTCATCCATAACACTGACCTAGAGCAAAGCACAAACGCGGAAAATGAATCTCCGAAAGGCCAGGCTTCCTCCAACGGCTGTGCTGTGCCGAAGAAAGATTCCCTGCCGCTGCTGCCCAAAAACAGAGGCATGGTCATAGTCAATGGTGGACTGAAGCAAGATGACAGACCCGCCGCCAACCCGCAGCAAGAGAACATTTCCCAGAATCCTCAGCATGAAGATGGCCACAAATCTCCATCCTGGATCTCTGAGAACCCATTGGCCACAAACGAGAATGTCTCACCGGGAATTCCTTCTGCAGAGGACCAGTTGTCTAGTATAGCGAAAGGGGTGAATGGCTCCACCCAGGCTCCCACCAGTGGGAAATACTGCCGGCTGTGTGATATTCAGTTCAACAACCTCTCAAACTTTATAACTCACAAGAAGTTTTATTGTTCATCACATGCGGCGGAACATGTCAAATGAGATAACTTCATAAATGAACACCAGTCACCTTGGGTACCAGTGTTTAGTATGTCGTTCTACCCAGTCCAGAAAACAATAACAACAACAAAAACAGCAACAAAAAACCACAAAAAACAAAAAACGAACACACGCACACACAAAACACACACAAAGAAACAGAAAACAAAAACAAAAGCTGTTTGAATTACATCTGCGCAATCAGGAGATAGTTCTTTAAGGCTGAGTTGAAGACTTAAGGTGTAATTCCATTACAGTCCATTAGTAAAGTGTATTATTGGTGCCATTTTCAAAAAGAAATTAATTTATTTTACCAGCAGTATTCATAGCTGTGGTTATGTTATTTTTTATTTAAAAACTTTATATTAAAGTCATTTGTAATGTTATTGTATAGTTATTGTGTAGCACATATGGTTTGCACTGTATAGTAGATTTTAAAGAAAATAGTCACGAACAATACAGAAAAGCATTTTAGAAATAGCTTCAAAAGCACTTGTGTACCTTGATTTCTTCTTCTATGCTGTTGCAGATATATGTATATGCTAAAATATAACTTGCAAAGATGTTCTAAATACACATGCTATAAGTTCGCCTTAAGATTTCAATTCTTGGATAATCAGGCTCTGTTTGCACTTTATATTTTAGCAGATACAGTCTCTTAGTCACTAGGCTTTGCATTTGTATGTAGCTGTATGTTTCTGTCCATTTTCTTAATCTTAAACATGTATGTTAAATGAAGATGGCAATTTTTTTCTTGTATAGTACCTGTATTTTCTTTCGCTGATGCAGCTCTGTCTCAATTTTTAAACCTTTGCTGTTAAATGCAATACTTTATAAAGAATGAACAAAATTACTGGAAGCAGTATTGTAAGTAATAAGGTAGTATTAATCAGTTTTATCTTTTGAAAGGCACAGTCTAAATCGAAACCCTAAACTCAATGCTGCAAGTATGAATTTAATTCATATATAAGATCTATTTAAATATGAGTAGCAATACTGCACCTGGTGATCACAAAGATAATGTTCTACTTCTGATAGAAATAATTTCTCAACAAATGTTGTTACTATGCATGTATATGGATGGAATAAAATTCCAGATTGTTGGAGAAGTTTGGCATACATTTTTTTTCTTTAAAATACAAAGTAAAGTCTATATACCTATTCTTTGTGATGAGAATAGGTTCAAAATAGCACTGAATAACGGAATATACCATATACATATGTGTGTGTATAGTAACATTTGTGTATATATAGGTACACACACACACACACACACACACACATAGTAACGTGATGGCAAATCAATAAAAGGAATCGATTTTCCATTATATGCACCTGATTAATATAACTCATTATATTAAATGAGTAGGAGACTCCAACCTATGGAACTAGAAAATTTTCCATTACAACTATATATAACAAGCACTATCTTTCTGTTCTCTACCCACCGCCCCCACCACTGTAGCACAGAAAAAGAACAATTTCATGCATCTAAAAGATTTGTAAAACTAGGCACAAGAATTGTAACAGTTGCTGATCAAATGCACCCAACTTTTAAATGAAGTTTAACAGAGAGGGAGGCTTGCATTTGAAGGAGCAGTGAAGTTATATGGTCAAGTGATTCTGAGGAGTAAAGACATACAAATTTCATGCCTGCAATTCACAAAAGATCCTAGATTTTTACCCTGAAATATTTATGTGTTATAACTGAAGGAATATTTCCGAAATTGTTCGTATAGTTGGAAATGAGTTCCAATAGCCCTTCATAGAAGGAAATTGATGGCAGAGGCTGAAATAGTGGCGCTCAGACCACGGCTAGACCCTGAAGAGCACAGAGGAAGAAAATGGGTTTCTGCATGTAGAGATCAGTTGTAAATGGTAGCATGAAAGTAGCATGTGATGGAGAAGAGTGAATAACAACTCTTCAAAGGAAGAGGGCTCAGATTGGAAAGTAGAAGAAAACAGGAGTATAAATAAAGATCTGGTCTCACAAGACCCTGAATGCCAGGCTGAACCTTACGGGTTCACACATTGCCTCCTACCTAGAGTCATGAAAGGAAAATTGCGTTCGGGAACAGTGATGGTGAAATGTGAGCCCTGGAAGCTAGAGAGGGAGATTTATTAGAAAAGGCCGTAGCAATGGTCCTCATGGAGACTAGTGGGACAAACACTGAGTGAATGAAGGACAAGTTTAGGTACATGCTTATACTTTAACAGATATCGAAGACCTAATCAGGGAGAAAACCCAAGGTCTTCAACCCTCACTGATGGAAACACTGTATTCAACAATACAACGCTGGGTCAGAATATTAGCACCAGTTGAAGGGTCTGGGGGAAGGGGGGAGGGTGGTAAAGAGAATGACAGTTTATATTGGTTCTTTAGATTGTGGTATTTAAATCCTCTACGGAGCACTAAAATCTACTAAATCAGAATATCTGAAGGAGGGCCTGGATTTCTCAGGCTTTTTGGCAAAGCAACCCTGAGCTATTCTCTGTTGTCCTCCTCTGACCACAGCTGAAACTCACTGAATTAAATATGGGGGGAGGGTTGGGAAGCAGTATTCTGTGGTAGCAGAATTTAACACTCAATTGGTCTTCAAGGGTTGCTATATAACACTCAATTGGTCGTCAAGGGTTGCTATATAACACATTCCAGGTTTTAAAATTATTACGATTTAAAAATAATTCAGGGGGCGCCTGGGTGGCTCAGTGTGTTAAAGCCTCTGCTTTCGGCTCAGGTCATGATCTCAGGGTCCTGGGATCGAGCCCCGCATCGGGCTTTCTGCTCAGCAGAGAGCCTGGTTCCCCCTCACTCTCTACCTGCCTCTCTGCCTACTTGTGATCTCTCTCTCTCTCTCTCTCTCTCAAATAAATAAATAAAAATCTTTAAAAAAATAAAATAAAAATAACTCAGTATATGTGTGTTAGCATTGAAATTAAAACTAAAAAAATGAAGTCATTATGGAACCTGGGAACAATATTTGAAAATCTTTTAATCAGATGGAGCCCTCTCATTTCCAGGCAAAAACTAAGGGTCAGAATTTAAGTGCCCAAAGTCACAAAGGCAATGGGTTGAGACCCAGACCCATGAGTCTTACTCTCAGGTTACCTTTCCACATCATGTTCCTTTCTCTGCCAAGCCAGAAGGATAATATTCGGGCATGCGGTGAAAATTCCAGCTACTTTTTCTCCCTCTGATATATTAAGTCTAGCTCAAACAATCTCTGGAGATAGAGAAAAAGCATATTAGTTTCTCATGACTGCCGTAACAAATTACCACAAGCTTGGTGGCTTAAAACAACAGAAGTTTATTTTGTTACGTCTCCCTGCTGGACTCTACAAATGTGTAGCAGCACGGCAGAAACTGTTATACCCAAACTATTAAATATCCTGGAACTTGATTGAGACATGAATGTTATTAACAAACATTGCTGATATCCATAAAGAATATGGCATCTAACTAAGAACTCTCCACCGATCACTCGGAACCCAATCATGAGGCAGAATGGGGTCTGATAAAAACCCTGCACCAAGGCATATATCTGTCTGGGACACAGTAAACGTTATTAACTCAGAGAATCATAAAAAAACAGACACGGGCTGGGTGAAAGTTTACTTTAGCGCTATCTAGAAAAAAGAGTTTGTCCAGTGTATTAATAGAATACATAGGATTGAAAGAAAATAAACTGTTTTCAAGAACCTAGCAGCCCCATTTTGCATGCAAATAATATATTGATTTCAAGTGACTTTTATCTTTATATTAAAGAAGAATGTCAGAGCTTTTTGCTTCACAACACTTCTTCAATCATTAACTCGACAACTCGACTTCTTCCATATGACATACGTTGGTTGCAGATGTTGTGAGTGTATGACTTTCACTAAATCCAGAACTTTTTTTTTTCCTATCAGGGTTCAATGACCCTCAAGAAAACAATCAAGTAGATAAAATACAATGTTGTTATACTTATGAAAAAATACCCAGCGATGAAAAATAGTCTTTTAAAATTAATAACAGGGACACAAAATTTATAAAAAATATAATAAAAGAATGTATATGCAATATCATGCCTAGGTTAGAAAGAGGGGATGATACAGATGAACGAAGAATGAAGGAAATCAACACAGAAATTGTAAGAACACATCTCCAGAGAAACACAGAAAATTCAAGAGAATTAACAGGAAGGTGTTCCTACCAAGGTACTCACAGACACACCTGTGTGGACACGCAGATTCCTTCCTCCTCTACTACGATGGATGAACTGTCCCTGATCTTTGTCAAAGCCACTCCTTCCACTTAAGCCTTTCATTCCCTCTAGCTTGTTTGATGGTTTAGCTCCTCCAATTATTCCCTCTTTCCTGTCACAAAAGCGACAGATGTGTCTTTTTCAACTTACATAAGGACTCGGACAAGAACCATCAACGTGCTCAGAATGGAAGTGTGACCCTGAAATTTACAGGTCCTTCTCACATGTCATGGATAATAATCCATCGATTTCCTAATCCTGGAAGTTGGGGGGAGTTCGCATAAGGCTCAGATTAACTTCCCTGTCAGTCTTATGGATAGAGGCTTGGAGCAGATTCAGTTTCATTTAGGGTTCAGAGGAATGTGATAATACACGTGTGTAGTGTGGAGCCGTGCCATCCCTGCCTCATCAATCCTACAATTACTAGTTTACCAACAAACAAACTGAGGCTTAGAGCCGTGGAGTGAGTTCCCCAAATGACAGAGCCGTTAGAGCCGAGTCTGGAGTCCAGTTGTCTGCCTTAAAGCCTTTTGCTCCCCTTTTCCATGAGGCCCTGGTTCCCACTCTCTCTACGTCAAGCCAAATCCCTTATAATCATTTTGCAAGTCAGCCTGACAGCATTATATTGCCCACCGACACTAGAGTTGCCTGAGTTATGGTATTCATTTGTCTCATTCTGCCTGGGACTTTTCCGGCCTGGCTTAAGAATTGATCTCAAATTTTTCATAGTATCATTATTATTATTATTATTATTAATTATTACCAATAGTTGTATCAAAATAAGAATGTCCAGGGACATTCTTATGTTTTCTCTTTAACATATGGTTAGAATCATTCTCACGCTTTCTCTTTAACATATGGTTAAAGCTGAAAGACGATCAGAGGTAACCTGTCTTTTGCATTGACCCTTTTCCAGATGCAATGGAACCAACACCTTCTTTTCAAGGACACACCTAAGACACTGTAGGATAAAGCACATTTGGAGAGAAACATCTAGGAACAACTTAAGACTTCTTTCTGCCTTTCAGTAGTTGTGGGAGAAGATTTTGGAGCTACTACCCCCACAAACTGTTGGGTATAACTGTGCTCTGACCACCAAGATGCCCAAAGCCCCACCAGATGATGAAATCTGTGAAAAATGGGAGGAATTCCTGCTTTCAGTATAGTACACCCTGAAAGTAGCAGGGTGGTTATCTCATTGTTGAAGATACAGGTAGATAATAGTCTGAATCCGCTGGTTACTCTGGTTTTATCATGGAGTATATGGTCATATATGATATAAATATATAGGCAATTATTTTGTTGTTAGGTGACATATTTTTATGTGGCAACCTGTCATTTTCACGACAAAATGCTTAAAACAAAATATCAGATATAATGTAAAACACTAACAACTGAAGTTTGCCTTTTTCAGGAAAGCTAGATAATGACTGTGGGATTCCTAAAATTATTTTTGGACACCTGCCATTCACCAAGGAAGGTGTTGAGATAAACCACACAAAAACAATCACAGAAATCTGCTCAAGAATTGTTCTCATTGACTTCGGATTCAGTCATTCGTTACCTAGCTGATTGGGCCTGAAGATTATGATTCATAGGCACAGCTGTGGAGGGTACGTATGCATTACTCTAGAAAGCATGGCTTTTCATTTCAATCCAATGGCTGAGCCATATCAAGTTCATTATTGAAACCTGACCAGTGCACATACAGTTTAGAATTTTTCAAAATAAGTGACAGTACTCTTATCAATTGAAATAGAAGTCAGAGTTGGGGAAATTGAAATATAGAGAGATATACTCTTAATTTAAATTAAATGCAATGGATTAATTTAATTAATAATTTAACTTCATTTGAATACATACGTATATATGTGTAAATACACATCGTTAGAGTAGTTGAACAAGATTTTCATGGTAAAACTTATGTTGAATGCAAAACAATAATTGTATTGCCAAATTCCGTTTCTCTTTGCTTCCCATCAACAATCAGATTTTAGCAATGTTTGAGTTATTAATTTGAAGAAATATTTTGTATACCCACATGTATGTTATATAATGGTATTGATCTTTTTTTTTCTTTTGCCAATTCCTTTGAATTTTGTTTGCATTTTAATCAAAACAATTTGGAACTCTTTATTCAATATATTCAATGAATGGAGTATCAAATGTTTTCAGAGAAGCTACAAAAAATACATGAAATTTATCATACAAAATCAGGAGTCTAAATCTGTTAAACATTAAGAGTTAAAACAGTGTCCAAGATTTAATTTTTAAATCCTATAATCGCATTTTGTATTATCTCAACTTTGGGGAATGCTCTTTTGTTGGAGCTTCCATTTGTAAGTGGATAAATTTTTATTTTCTATTACAAGGGAATAAAATAAGAAGGTTTATGATCTTCCATTATCTATATTCAGAAAACAAGACAAATTATGTGATAGTTTTGCTTTAAAGTATATTTGCCAAAAGAGGGTAGTTAAATTGAAACAAAAATAGGCCTTCTGTGGATATATGGACCAACATATTTGCACATTTTGATTAAAAATAGAAAAATAAGAGTATCTCTGACAATTTTTTTCTGAGATTATACTATCTATATTATATATATTTTCTATGACTTTGAAACTTTTGAAGACTACTGGTCAGATGCTTTGTAGGATGTTCCTTGATTTCAGTTTTTCTGAGTTTTTTAATGATTGGTCTGGAGCCAGAGTTTGGGGGTGGGGGTGGATAGCAGAAAGGTAAAATGCTTCTCACTGGGGATACCTGATATTAGCCCAACTTATCTCTGGTGATGTTAAGCTTGACCACTTGACTAAGATTGTATATGCCATGTTCTCCACTGTACCATTACCTTTTTTCCCCCCTTTCCACTCTCTGTTCATGAAAGGTAAATCACTAAATCTGGTCCATCCCAAGGATAGGGAATTAAGCTCTAGTACCTGAAGGGAGAAGCATCCAAACATTTGTGGACCTATGTTAAAACCACTATAGGGGCATCTGGGTGGCTCAGTCGGTTGGGCATCTGCCTGCGGCTCAGGTCACTATCTCAGGGTCCTGGGATGGAGCCCTGCATCAGGTACCCTGCTTGTCCCTCTCCCTCAGCCCCTCCCCCTGCTTGTGCTCCCTCTCTTTCCCTCTCTCAAATAAATAAAATCGTTTTTAAAAAGCTATAATTAATACATATTTGGGGAGATTCTTTGAGGCTCCTCTTATATCCTGTTTCTCTTAAAATTTCTAGATAAAATCCCACTGAGTTTTAGCATTCAGGAGCAGTCTTGTCTACAGCAACTGTTACTGTGGCAAAGTAGATCTTTATTTTGTTTCATTCTCTCCATATTGATTATTGAAATTCTTCTTAAATGAAAACCCGCCCCTTCTCCTCCATTTATATATTTATCCAGTCATTTATTTATATCAGTATGAACTTATGGCTATTTACTTTGTTCTCTGTCATATAACCTCATATAGTAGTCTGCCTTTATCTGGGGGCTTACTTTCTGCGATTTCAATTACCCGCAGCCAACCAGGGTCTGGAAACAGATGATTCTCCTTAAGCGGTAATGTCAGAAGGTTAGTAGTAGCCTACCACTATGTCATGGTGCCTGCCTCCTTCACGTCGCTTCATCTCATCACGCAGGCCTTTTTCCATCTTCCATCATCACAAGGAAAAGAAGGGTGAGTACAGAACAGTAAGATATTTTGCGAGAGAGACCACCTTCCCGTACTTTTTATTATAGTATGTTGTTATAGTTGTTCTATTTTGTTATTAGTCATTGTTGTTACTCTCTTACTATGTCCAATTTATAAATCGAACTTCATCGTGGGTCTGTATGTATAGGAAAAACATAGTATATATAGGGTTTGGTACTATCTTTGGTTTCAGACATCCACTGGGTGTCTTGAAATGTATCCCCTGTGGATAATGGAAGGGTTACTGTACTTGCATTATTTCATTGCTCAAATTGTTTCAGCTTTTGCCATGGGCAACTCTTTCAGGTTGGAGCATCTTTTTTTTTTTTTTTTTTTACGCAACTTCCTTACTATCTGGCACTATGAGATATAGTATACTCCAGAATGCCTAATTTCAAAACTCATTCATATAGAACTCAGTTTTTTCCCTGACCCAGCCCTAGAGGTAGTCTTTTCTCCAAAGGACCTTCATTCCTCTTATTGGAGAATGATGTTAAGAAGCCAAGACCTTGACACTAAGTATGTTTGTTGTTACTGGGTATCACTGCTTCTCCACCATCTCAACGGATAGAGCTAGGACATAGGTATCTATCATAACCAATGTATACACACATTTCTACACTTATATCTGTACTACATATTTTTAAAGTAAACTTGAGTTTGGAATAAACAGAGTGTCTCAGACTCTGTCTAACCCAGCACTTATATTTTGATATTGAGCTCAATGCAAAGAATTTTTTTTGAATATACATTAATATGTTTTCTTTCTACTTTTTGAGAGAATTTTACTTTTAAAGATGGTTCGTGGTTATAACTTTTACATAGATCCATTTATATTAAAAATTTATTTCTTAAGAACTAAATATTTTAAGTATATACAATTATAATTATTTTCATACTCCCTTTTTATACTCCTTTCTATACTCCCTTCATTCTCAAAAATGTCCTAATCTGGATAATAAATTCTAAAGTGACCTTACAATGAATTCATCTGAGCTCAGGAGGCACTTTGAATGCTATGATTTAGAGCAATGCCTCCCAAGATTTCACGTCCATACGAACCACCTGAGAATCTTATTAAACTGCAGACTGATTCAGTAGGACTGGGGAGAGAGTCTGCATTTCTAACAAGCTCCCAGCTAAAAGCAATGCTACAGGTGCACAGACTACACCTCAAGTGCAAGGCTGAAGACTGCATATGTGTCCTTGCATGAGCCTTCTATGTCTTTGTCCTGAGTCTTCATCTAGACCCATCGCTCCTGAAATCAGCAACTACTAGGATTCCAATCAAGTTTGTAGCTCTTTTCTTCATTGCCATACTTAGTTCAGTCTGGTGGCTTTGTTCATAATACAAACAAAACAAGTTGGTATCAATTTGTACATTAGACTAGTTGTATTTGACAGGTGGGAGTGGGAGGGTGTCCCTTACACCCTCTTTTCATTTTTTAGTACTTTGGAGAATAGAAAAACCTTAGAAACTTATGACTTGAGTGGCTGCAATCATGTTTTACTTAAACAGCAGCTCCCTTTTATGAACTTTCCCATTTTCAATTTAGTATTAATTTTGATGAGTTTTTTAACCCAAGGAAAACACTTGTGGAGTCTATTACAAGATTGGTGGACTCACGCTGTGATCAGAGACAGATGCTTAAGGGAATAGTGGAGTCATTTGTGATTCAAGACCATTCCTGGTGGGGGGTCGGGTGGAAGTAGGGAGAGAGTGAGAGCGGGGGAGGAACAGAGTAAATATGTAGAGAGTATTGCAATCTCAGGGCCATCTGTGCTAACTGCATGCCACAAATCTCAAACAGAAACAGGCAGTGTGAAAGCAAATGTTATTAGTTGGTTTCAATATTGTGCCCTTCAAAATTATTTGTTTCACTCATTCATTCATTCATTTATCCATGGTTACATTTTAATTTTGAGCACTTGCTCTGACATAAGCATTATGATGGGCACTGGGGACCGACTGTTAAAGGATAGTTCTCATCTTCTATGCGCTTTGGGTAGAGATGTGTACCATGAAATGTACACAGGTGAATACGGTATGGTATGTTAAATGCGACACTGTTGCATGGAGTCCTGGAAGCACATTGAGAAAGCACTATATCCTGTCTTGGGGATCCTAGGAAAGTTTCACACAGGAAGTGGTGTCTAATCTGAGATGTAATAGATGAATAAAAGTTATCCAGGTTAAAAAAAAAAAAAAAACAAAAGAAAAACAGTTGACAAGTAACAGAGAAGATGGGAAAGGTAAGAGGAAATGGGGTTAAGTTTAGAACATTTTAAGAGAGATTAGCATGTACGAAACCCAAATGTTGAGACAAGCATTATCACTATGGTAACTATAACTTCCCCCAATGTTTCCTTTTCCTGGAGTCCCCATCTCAATGATGTCAGTGCCACCCACCTGATCACCCTGACCACAAAGTAGGAGTCATCCTAGTCTTTTCCTACTCTCTCAATTCTACCGTTTCCCGCTTAGATAGCCATCTAGTTCTGTCAAGTCTTCCTTCAAATATAGTTAAATGCATTTTCTCATCGGCATTCATGGGCCCATGAACACGATTATCTCTTACCTAGATTACTATAGGAGCCTCCAAACAGATCTTCTTAATTTGTTTTAAACCTTTTCAGAAGGCGGAAAAACATATTTTGACTATAGTGATCTTCCCAAAAATAAAATCTGATTACTGTCAGTCACTCCTTAAATCCTTCAGTGGTTCCCCATTGCCCTCAGGATCAAGTGCAAATTCTTCAACATAATTAATAAGACCTGTGTTTGATTGGACTCCCACTTAACCTCCACCTTGCTGATCCTGTACTTGGCTCATCTCATATATTTGTGGATCACCAGTATTCGTCATGCCAGACACTCTAAAATGATGAATAAAATAAATAACTTTGCATACATAAGGCTTATATCCTATCAGAAAAGGCATTTAAAGAAGTAAGTAAGTTACTAGCAACAGTTGTGAGAACTCTGCCTTACCAGCACTGTACTAACTATATAGTATTTAGGATTATCTTGAATTTGACCTATTCTGGAGTGAAATTTTTACAGACTTTAATTTTAAAAGAAGACGATCATTAAAAACAAAACAAAAAGGTACGGTCATGCTATTAGTCACAGTAATACTAGGTAAACCATGAAATTTTAATCATTTAAGATAGTCAAAATTTATTTCTAGCCCCTGAAATGCTCAGTGGACAGGAGGAACCAAGCAATTATTCAGGTACTTGGGCTGATGCAGGTTCTCTAATTATTAACTCAGGATTCTGGAGTTCCCTGAGCACTGACACCCTGGCTGACAGTCAGGGAAAGAGAGGAGAAGTTGGAGACAGGTTTTAATGAACCAGGACTGGAAGCAGAATATATCCTGTCTGACCACATTCAATTGTCTAGAATTGTCCACATAGGTTCAAGTCAAAAGGAGCCTGGGGAAATTCAGAACAGTTCTCTGCCCAGAAACAGAAGGAAATGGGTTTGAAGAACTACTAACCAATCTCTACTACACTCACCAAAACACAAATGACTGGGAACAATTATGACCTGCCCATGAGTGCAGGGAGTTCACTGGCATCATGCATTATCATCTGTACCATCTGTGCACTTTGGACTGACAGGAAGGACCGCTGGACACCCACAGCCTAACAGATCACACCATCACCATGTGTCTCACACTCTAGTGAGGCTTTGATTATCTGAAAATTTTCAAATAGATGATCACTTTTAAAAGCCTTAAAAATTATTTTAGATGCTTCTGGTATTAAGACTAAAAGAGCCATATAGTACATTTGTTTTCTCTCAGCCACAAGTCTTCTGTGGAAACCTTCCCTCTCATGATTATCTTCTCCATCCCTGCCCGTGTCCCCACCAAGCTGTCACTGGCTAAATCTTAGTTGCCTTTTAGGCTCTAGTTAAAAATTACTTTTGGGGCATCTGGGTGGCTCAGTGAGTTGAGCCTCTGCCTTCGGCTAGGGTCATGATCCCAGGGTCCTGGGATCGAGCCCCGCGTTGGGCTCTCTGCTGGGCAGGGAGCCTGCTTCCCCCTCTCTCTCTGCCTGCCTCTCTGCCTACTTGTGATCTCTGTCTGTTAAATAAATAAATTTTTAAAAATTACTTTTTATGTCGTGCTCTTGTGGATGTCCTCAAATCTGGGTTAGGAGTTCCTTCCATGAATTCTAGAAGCATTTTAAAATCTCTCTCTATGCATATTATAAAAGTGTATGAATTAATGTCTAGGTAAACCTTGTATTTCTGGAATATAGCATAGCCTGACACAATGGGTAATATATACTTATTGATTGAATTGATTTGAATTTATGTGTCATTTACAGGGTTGGAAAATGGGACGCAAGGATATATAAGAAAACCTGGGTTTGAAGACCTCTAAACACACATATGCACTCACATTTATATGTAAACACATTTGTGACAAATACATATGTATGTAATAGATATTCTGTGTATGTGACAAAGATATATTTAGTATACATGGCAAGTATATACAACATATATAGTGTGTGTGCAAGTGTGTGTGCTGTATATATACATATATATTTAAAAATGATAAATATAAAGGGATTCTGACCCTTAAGGACCTTTAGCTTAGTTTAGTATGTGTTTATGTGTGTATGTGTGTATACATGTATTTATATAGTAATATATGACATATATAAAGTGTATCTAAATGTATATATATCTCTGCATATTTATACATAAAGCATACTCACACACACACAACACACACACACACACACACACATAATATACATCATAACACCTTAGGTGACGGGCTACTAATTGACAAAGAAGAAGGATGAGAAGTCAGCAATTTGCCTCTTAGAAAAGGAACCTGTCCTCAATGGTCCAGAACAGATGGGAAATGGTCTCTCTGCTATCAATGAATCATCTTTCTGAGCCCAAGGAGGGCTGGCCCTGAGAAGATGTTTTAATTATAAGATAAAGCTTCCATCCTTAAGTAAATCAGGAGGGTCAGGAGGACTGGCCCAAGAAGAACATGATAGCTCTACAGACCTAGGCATCAACCAGCTTGTCCAGCATCTTTAACAGGACATCTGCCAGGGAGAGCCAGCTGAGATAATGTGCTGAAAAGAAGAAGGCCCATGACACCTTTATTACCAGACTATATTGAAAGAAAAGAGAGGCTTGTTTGGAAACATTACATTCAGCTCCTCACTGGAAACTATTGCCTGGGAGTAATGACAGAGTTGCTGACACTTGAAAGCTGATTTAGAAATGGAAGGGCTTACTTTATCTCAGACCCATGACTCATAGGGGAATCAATGAAATCTATTTCTCTTAATGTTTTCCAAAGAGACTTACTGATCAAAGTTCTTTCCTTCCCAGAGGTGTGTTCCTTCCAGCACAGGGATGAGGCATATCTCTGGGACACCCAGAGGACATTTATAGTCGCTTCCCAAGTGGCTCTTGTTCTCGGGATTAAAAACGGAAATTATCTCTCGGCTGTCAATGTAACATCTTCCAGCAGCATGAAATTCTGTCAAACAGAAATTGAAGATGAATAAAATGAAGATACACACTCAGGATTATTCCTATTGTGAAGCAGCAGTGCTCTGCACTGACGATTCTACACCCTAATAGTAGATTTAGGGAAATAGAGACATACTGGTTTTCTGAACGCCCCTGTACACTTTGCCACGGGAAGGAGCGGTGATTGAATAGGACTGACAAACGCTGTGAGCATATGCATGAGCCAACTATTCAGCACTCCAGGGCAGGATTACAAATGATTTGTGTGCATTTGGAAGGGGGGGGTAATCAGTTATCATAATTCCATTTGTAATTTATGTTTGCATGAAAATGCAGTTTTTAACCATTGCTAGGATTTGAGGAGCAAGTACAACCTGTTTTCATTTTGTCAAACTCCAGGGAATTTCTGCATGCCAGTTCAGTAATAATGCATATCTACATGATTGGATGGCTGGTTTCGAAGAATAAATACCTACTCTTTATAGGAACAATATTTACAGAACATGTCTGGTGCGCGCAAAGCTGTTCATTACCCATCAGGCTGCATTCTAAATAGACACATATCCAAATTCAGGACAAAGGAAAGGAAGGCAAATGAATAGGGAGGGCAGAAATGCACTCCACTTTAGATAGTCCGCAACATCTGCAAGACAGGTTTTTACAGAGTATTAGAGAGGGTGACTGTATAGAGGGCCAGCCAGAGGAACTGAATGCAAATATTTCATATGCGTCGAGTAGCAAGGAGGTGGCTACAAAGACAGGAGGGAGAGAAGACATGGAGATAAGACAGAAACTCCATCAACTAGACAGATGTGAGGATGTATGGATGAAAATGGGAAGTGTGGGATAATGTGAAACGTTCCAGAACTTGGGGACAAATTCCAAACAATCATGATTATAAGGGCAGCAGAGCTTAAGCTTATTGTGAGCAACACTGTTAACTTTTTTTGAGCTTCTGGTCCAGCACGTGTTTGTGGAAAAAGAGAGATAATTTCACCAGATTTGAAAAGAGGTCTACGCAGGGGCATTCCTGGCTGGCTCAGTTGGTACGGCATGTGACTCTTGATCTAGGGGTCATGAGTGCAATCTCCAAATTGGGCGTAGAGATTATTTAAAAAAATAAAAAAAGTTCTATGCATAAAAGCTCAAAACCACTGATATATTAAGAGATTTAAGGAGTTAAAATCCCCCTCTGTGGAATGTAGGGGAGATGATATCGTAGTCCCAGCATTTAAACTCAGTGCTTCTCAAGTGCTTTTGACCATGGCCAATGTTAAGAAAAATATTTTATCTTGAGACCCTGCACAGTCTCTTTTTTTCTCTCTTTCAACTGGAAAAATAAAGTTTCACGACGTAGTTGTTATCCTTCCTGTGAGATGCACTCTGATATTTTCTATTCTATTCTACTCTATTCTATTCCAGGCAATTCTATTTTATTTACACAATGCTGGTCATGACCTACTAAAATGATTTCATGACCCATTTATGGATCACATCCAACAGTTTGAAGAACACTGCTTCAACTGACTCTAAAGGGGATGAGGGAAGAGGCAAGAAAATGGGACGATGCACTGTCTCAAAGGACGGTGGGAGCTCTCTTTCCAGTGTTGAAAAAGGTTCTAGCACAAAGAGGAAGGGTTGTTATCCACAAAATTGAGAAGGGGAATTGGAGGAAGGATGATAAAAATGTCCTGGTGAGATGGAGGTGAAGTTTAAACTCCAACTAGGCTAAATGGAAGAAAATGTCCTGTTAATTCAGAAAAAAAATAATAAAATACAATTCATGAAACAATAGAATAGACAATTTTAATAACTTTTCAATACTTGGGTTTGTTGTTCTACAAGTAGAGCCAAAGCAGCATTCTTGTCTGGGTACTGAGAGAAATTCTATCCACTGTGGAAAGAAGAGAAAAGATGGAGAAAAAAGGGATTTGAAGAAAATAATAATAAACAATATTTCTATAACTAAACAAATGTTTGGGGGCCTCATTTTTTGTGAGGAGGTTTAGAATAGAGGGGTTACTGTCAAATTGGGTGGACAAACTACTCATGTATTTTTCCCTCAAAATTAATAGGATCAACTCTAGGCATACCTCATTTGTACTGCATTTTGCTTTATTGCACTTCACAAATATTGCTTTTTTTTTTTTAACAAATTGAAGGTTTGTGACAACCCTGCATCAAGTAAGTCTATTGGCATCATTTTTTTTTTTTTTAAGCAGCATTTGCTTGTTTTGTGTCTGTGTCACATTTTGGTAATTTTTGCAATGTTTCAAGCTTTTTTGTTATTATTATATTTGTTAGGGTGATCTGTAATCAGTGGTCTTTAATGTTGCTATTGTAGTTGTTTTGGGACTCCATGAACTGCTCCCATAGATAATGATGAACTTAATTCATAAGTGTTGTACCTGTTCCAAATGTCCCACTGCCCAGCCTTTCCCCATGTTTCTCCATTTCCTTGGGCCTCTCTGTTCTCTGAGACACAACAATATCAAAATTAGGCCAATTAAAAACCTGTAAGTGAAAAGAAGTCGCACACCTCTCACTTGAGATCTAAAGTTAGAAATGACTAAGCTTAGTGAGGACGATTTGATGAAAGCTGAGATTCCTGGAAGCAAGGCCCCTTGCACCAAGCAGCCAAATTGTGAACGCAAAGGAAAAGTTCTTGAAGGAAATTACATGTGCTACTTCACTGAACACATGAATGATAAGAAAGCCAAGCAGCCTTATTGCTGATATGGAGAAAGTTTTAGTGGTCTGCATAGAAGATCAAACCAGCCACAACATTCCCTTCAGACAAAGCCTAACCCAGAGCAAGGCCCTAACTCTCTTCCATTCTCTGAAGGTGAGAGAGAGAGAGGTGAGAGAAGTGAGAAGCTGCAGAGGAAAAGTCTGAAGCTAGCAGAGTGTGGTTTGTAAAGTATAGGGAAAGAAGCCGTCTCCATACCGACGTGGAGTAGCAAGTTATCCAGAAAATCTAACTCTGTGGTAGATCATTAAAGAAGGTGACTGCACTAAACAACATACTCTCAACGGAGACAGAACACCTTTATATCAGAAGAAGATGCCATGGAGGTCTTGCATAGCTAGAGAGGATAAGTCAATGCCTGGCCTCAAAGCTTCAAAGGACAGGCTGGCTCTCTGGTTAGGAACTAATGCAGGTGGTGACTTTAAGTTGAAGTCAATGTTCATTACCATTCTGAAAATCCCACAGCTCTCAGGAATTATGTGAGGGCAATTTACCCAGTCTGTGCTCTATAATGAAAAATAGAACCTAGATGATGGTACATCTGCTTACAACATGGTTTGCTGAATATTTAAGCCCACTGTTGAGTACTACTCAGAAAAGAAGATTCTTTTCAAAATATCCCTGATCATGGACAATGCACCGCATCGCCCAAGAGCTCTGATGGAGATGTACAATGAGATTAATGTTGTTTCTATGCCTGCGACCACAATATCCATTCTGTAGTCCATGCATCAAGGGGTAATTTCCACTTTGAAGTCTTATTATTTATTTGTTTATTTGTTTGTTTTGTTTATTTTTAAATATTTACTTATTTATTGCTTTAGAGAAAGAGAGATTGCAGAGTGAGGGTTAGTGGAAGTGGGAGAGAGAAAATCTCAAGCAGACTCTGCTGAGTGCAGAGACCAACACGGGGCTCAATCTTATGGCCCAGAGATCATGACCCGAGCCAAAATTGAGAGTCAGATGTTTAACTGACTGAGTCACCCAGGCACCCTCAAAGTCTTATTATTTAAGAAATACATCCATAAGGCTACAGCTGCCATAGATAATGATTCCTCTGATGGACCAGGGAAAAGCAAATTGAAAACCTTCTGGAAAGCATTTACTATTCTAGATGCCATATAGAACACTTTTAATTCATGGAAAGAGGTCAAAACATCAATACTAATAGTGGGTTGAAAGAAGTTGACTCCCAGCCTCATAGATGACTTCAAGGGGTTCAAGACTTCAGTGGAGGAAGTAACTGCAGAGGTAGTACAAATAGCAAGAAAACTAGAATTAGAAGTGAATCCTGCCAAACTATGAAAGCAGCCTGAGTGTCCATCAATAGATGAAAGGATAAAGAAGAGGTGGCACACACACACACACACACACACACACACACACACAATGGACTATTACTCAGCCATAGAAACATTGAAATCTTGCCATTTGCAAGAATATGGATGGAGCTAGATAGTATAATGCTAAGTGAAATAAATCAGTCAGAGAAAGACAAATGCCATGTGATCTCACTCAGATGTGGAATTTAAGAAACCAAACAATGAACAAAGGGAAAAAACAGAGAGAGACACACACATCAAAAAACAAACTCTTAAGTATAGAGAACAAGCTGATGATTACCAGAAGGGACATGGGTTGGGGGTTGGGGAACTGGGGGAGGCAGATTAAAGAGTACACTTACCATGGTAAGAAAAACACAATGAAATGGTTAAAAAATCAAAAGAAGAAGTGAAACCTGAAGATGTGCTTGAATTGCTGCAATCTCATGATAAAACTAATGGATGAGGAGATGCTTCTTGCGGATGAGCAAGGAAGTGGTTTCCTGAAACAGAATCTACTCCTGGTGAAGATGCTGTGAAGATTGTTGCAATGACAAGGATTTCAAATATTATATAAACGTATTTGATAAAGCAGCAGTAGACTTTGAGAGGATTGATTCCAATTTTGAAAGGTCTACTCTGGGTAAAATACTATCAAAAACATCACATGCTACAGAGAAAATACTCACGAAAAGATGAGTCAATTAATGAGGTAAACCACACTCTGGTCTTATTTTAAGAAATTGCCACAGCCATTTGCAAATATCTTCTCCCATTCCGTGGGTTGCCTCTTTGTTTTGTTGACTGTTTCCTTTGCTGTGCAGAAGCTTTTGATCTTGATGAAGTCCCAAAAGTTCATTTTCGCTTTTGTTTCCTTTGCCTTTGGAGACATATCTTGAAAGAAGTTAATGTGGCTGATATTGAAGAGGTTACTGCCTATGTTCTCCTCTAGGATTCTGATGGACTCCTGTCTCACATTGAGGTCTTTTATCCATTTTGAGTTTATCTTTGTGTACGGTGTAAGAGAATGGTCGAGTTTCATTCTTCTACATACAGCTGTCCACTTTTCCTAGCACCATTTATTGAAGAGACTGTCTTTTTTCCACTGTATTTTTTTCCTGCTTTGTCAAAGATTATTTGACCATAGAGTTGAGGGTCCATATCTGGGCTCTTTACTCTGTTCCACTGGTCTATGTGTCTGTTTTTATGCCAGTACCATGCTGGTCTTGGTGATCACAGCTTTGTAGTAAAGCTTGAAATTAGGTAACGTGATGTCCCCAGTTTTGTTTTTCTTTTTCAACATTTCCTTAGCAATTCGGGGTCTCATAAAGAACTTCTCAAACTCAACACACACAAAACAGATAATCATGTCAAAAAATGGGCAGAAGACATGAACAGACATTTCTCCAGTGAAGACATACAAATGGCTATCAGACACATGAAAAAATGTTCATCATCACTAGCCATCAGGGAGATTCAAATTAAAACCACATTGAGATACTATCTTACACCAGTTAGAATGGCCAAAATTAGCAAGACAGGAAACAATGTGTGTTGGAGAGGATGTGGAGAAAGGGGAACCCTCTTGCACTGTTGGTGGGAATGCAAGTTGGTGCAGCCACTTTGGAGTGTGTGGAGATTCCTTAAGAAATTAAAAATAGAGCTTCCCTATGACCCTGCAATTGCACTACTGGGTATTTACCCCAAAGATACAGATGTAGTGAAAAGAAGGGCCATCTGTACTCCAATGTTTATAGCAGCAATGGCCACAGTCGCAAAACTATGGAAAGAACCAAGATGCCCTTCAATGGACGAATGGATAAGGAAGATGTGGTCCATATACACTATGGAGTATTATGCCTCCATCAGAAAGGATGAATACCCAACTTTTGTATCAACATGGATGGAACTGGAGGAGATTATGCTGAGTGAAATAAGTCAAGCAGAGAGAGTCAATTATCATATGGTTTCACGTATTTGTGGAGCATAACAAATAACATGGAGGACATGGGGACATGGAGAGGAGAAGGGAGTTGAGGGAAATTGGAAGGGGAGGTGAACCATGAGAGACTATGGACTCTGAAAAACAATCTGAGGGTTTTGAAGGGGCGGGGGGTGGGAGGTTGGGGGAGCCAGGTGGTGGGTATTATGGAGGGCATGTACTACATGGAGCACTGGGTGTGGTGCATAAACAATGAATTCTGTTACGCTGAAAAGAAATTAAAAAAAAAAAGAAAGAAAGAAATTCCCACAGCCATTCCAGCTTTTGGCAACCATCACCATCAGTCAGCAGCCATCAACATCGAGGCAAGACCCTCCACCAGCAAAAACATTATGACTCACTGGAAGTGCAGAAGATGGTTAACATTTTTTAGCAATAAAATATTTTTAAATTAAGAAATGTACATCGTTGTTTTATACATAATGCTATTGTACACTTAACAGACTACAGTAGAGTGTAAACCTAAGTTATGCACTGGGAAACCAAAAAATTCATCCGACTGGCTTTATTGCGATACTTGCTTTATCGCTGTGGTCTGGAACTAAACCTGCAAGATCTCTGAGGTATGCCTGTGTAGGTCAAGGCCAGCTTGAAGGAAGGCACAGTCAGCCAAACTGAAAACCCTTCTGAAGATGGCATTAAAGGCCTTGGAACAATTCAATTAGCTAATCACAGATGGTTACCAGCTATACAGTCTAAACTTTCATTTCACTAACAAATGTCACAGCTAAGAAAACCTGAACTCTGGGAAATTGGGGGCGATTCCACGGGAAGGATAGCTTCTGTTCTTGTGGTGACTTCATTGGCAGCAGATGAGAAAGTGCAGTGTTACATGGAGGAATCTTTGTAGGAATTAGTCATCCAAGGATGAGCTATTGGCACTATCTGAAAAGTGAGACTCAGGTTGCTCATCATCCTGGGGTTTCCTGGGTAGTGGGCACTTTGAACTTGAGGCAAGACTCGGGGCATTAACAATAATACAACAAATAAATTCAACTGAAGTTTATCATCAACTTAATACATTCCATATATATATCATACACGTCTAGCTTCCTAGTTCTTTTCTCTTATTAGAGAGTATACTCTGATTTTGTTTGTTCATCCTCAGGGGGATCACTATAGGGATTGATATGAGTGTTATGATTGATATGAATTGATTCATGTCAGTGGTTTTAACTATTTTTGCCTAACAGTATCCTTTGATGAACTGATACAGTTTTCTTCAGAGAAGTGGACATATTATTAATCACATACAGACAATCACTTAAGCTTTTGCAGGCAATCTGAGGTTCCAGAAACCCTGAAATCCATCCATAGACTGCTAAACCATAAACCTAGGTTGTGGGACACATTGATGTACTTAATCTATTATGAAAATCCAACTTTTCTACCATTTTAACTGCCTAACAACCACTCTAGAAGCTCTCACTTGGGGTCATGTGGAAGAAGAGGGTATAGTATTTATAAATGTTCTCTGCAGTTGACAATACATTCCCCTGGCCTATATCCTTTGCTTTACACAGTTAGAGAAATACATGTCAGACTTAGTCTAATTTCCAAGAAAACCTTCTATGTATATTTCTGTTTTTTTTTAAACAAAAGTTCATGCTAACTTTTGGACACAAAAGTTTCTTTAACTAATCCCAAACATTTATTTTTATCAGCCCTAGGATGTACTTGATAGGTGAATTAATGAATAGATAGGTGAATAAATGATTTAGAGATCTCTGTAATGAAGAGTAAAGGAAACGACTTGATTATTTAGTGAATCATGCCCAAGAATCCCCATTAGGTTTGAATGAAGTGTCCAATTTTTTTTTTTCCCAGACGGAAGCTGAAGATAAATTCTAACTCCATGGGGAACCTTAGGCTTGATGGTTCCAAGACAAAAACAACCATCAGATATGAACATATGTAACTATCCATAACTTCTAGTAGGAGCAGAAAACACATTCAGTGTATCATCTGATCCCATATTACAGAAGAGGTATTTGGTTTGATTAACATCTGACAAAGGATAACAGCTCTATTTACTTTGGATCCCAGAGGCAATGGATTTCCTTCCTTCCAACCCCAACACTGGAATGATATTGAAGATACACAGCGCCAGCATGAAGTGTGATACCCATTGTTCTGTATCAGTTATCCACATGTGCAGTATGAACTCTGCATGAACCCTAGAAGCTAGATTACCAGATTCAGTTAAACCCAATAAGTACCAAAATTCCACTTAGGATTTTGTATACAACTTTACAGGTATACCACCAACAGAGCGGCAATAGGAGATAGAAATGTGTCCCACTCCCTTCTTTACTGCCTAGACCTGTTAATATGCAGTCCAGGAAGGATAAAGTCCATCCCATTCAAAGTTTTAGATATCTATATCTATATATCTGTATCTCTACACACACATATATGTACATATATATATATCAACATATATATACACACACATATACATATATACATGTATACAGATATACATATACACATATATAACATTTATATAAAGGTATATATACTTTAAAATATCAAATAACCTGTCTTTTCATAACGCGTACCAGTAGCATCGAGAGCTTGACTGAAAGCCTACTTACATATTAAAAATTCCGATTTTTAAAGATTATAGCTACCATAACAGAAATTTTAAAAAGGTAAAATTTTATTGTTTTTTATTGTCCCCTGTTATCAGAAATGATTAAATAAATAAATGAGAGTGACAAAGAAATTCATAAATAATCACTTGCCACTTAATTATGACTGTTTCAGCTAAAATACAAATCAATATCAAGAACCAAGAGTGCCTAGCAACAATGGCTCATCTCTGCTCAGAGAGACACAGGGCTGAGTGGCATTACAATGCACTAAATCAAGTTCAGTTAAAGAAATATAAATGTCTTGGAATTTTTTAACTAGACAAAAAGATTGTAAGGAAGTGTTTTCTTCCTTTCAGCCTTTTAATAAGGTAGGAAAACAAAAACTTTGCCCAGGGACATTTCTAAGTGCAATTTAGTGTCCTTCAAAAGATGAACTGCTGAGCTTGGAGGTGACAGGGAACAGTGGAGTTGAAGCCCATTTTGAAGAGGCTCCCAACTGTTGGCCTCAAGAGAGATGCGATGTAGTCTCTGATAAGGAATACGAGATTTGGCTCATGACCTATTGAAAATGTCTGTTGTGAGATGGAGTATCCTCAAGGCAACAGAGAACTTTCAATTTCCTTCATAATCTGCAAGGGGTGGGCTTGGTGAAGTTAACACCTATTATACACAGTTACCAAGAAATAATCTAAAACAAAATCCTTCTTCTAGGGGATTACCTACTTTTTAAGTCAACCATAAAAATTCAAGTCAGGCTTCTGAGATGCAACCAATATTGACAAACACCCATTGAAAGGAATGAATCATGGAAACATTCCCTTCAATAGCAACTTTTAAGAGAGAAAGAAAATGACTCGGTGGGTGGCCTTTTAGAGGCTCAGTCTTTCCCTGTCCTGTGCCAAATGTCACAGAGTTTTCTTGTTTCTTTAATAAATGGTATTAAGGAGGGCACGTGCTGTGATGAGCTCTGGGTGTTACACATAACTCTACAGTGGCTAACTGAACATAATAAAAAATAAATTAAAAAGATAAATGGTCTTCAAATCACTATTTAAAATAGGCAATGTCCTCCTGGAAATACACTCATCAAAATTTAGCATGACAAGATTGTAAGACAGTTTGCTCGATAGGAATATCTTCAGAGGATTTCAAAAATTGTCTGTTAAAACCTAAAAATAGCAAATTAAAAAGTTCTAGCTTACATTTTATATATTGACATATTAATGGGAATTATTCTGTTAAATTACTATTACTGACAGAGTGAGTACCGTTTTATCCCATTCATCTAACGAATTTATGCATATTGGAATAACACCTTCTTTGATTAGATTCATTATGCACAATTTGCATTTTAAAATACAAGTTCTAGGCATAAGACAGCCATGGTCCTAAAAGATAACTGGCAAAGACTCTTGAAGAGTATGTCTCCATTACATGGATAAGTAGTATTTCTTTTTAATAAATTATAGTTTCCTGAATTGATAATATGACCATTTTAAGATTATAAAGCTTTCAAGTTTCTCAATTTTTTTTAAATCGGTATTCTCATCCAGAAAAACAGGTTTGGTGCTAAATGGTCTCTAAAATTTCTCTCAGCTAGGCTGACCAGAAAATTTATCTTCCAAACTAGAACACTTTTGACACTAAAGAGGGTGCAATTAATAATTACCCTGGGAAAACAGCCACCAACTAGGAATGTCCCAGGCAAAGTAGTACATATATTCACCTGACTTTTAGTCTACTCATCAGTCGTTATTTTCAGCTATAAAAAAGACCTTGAACTGCTTTGTGTCAATTAAAGGTCATTAATATTAGCAAATAAGTAATTTTATGCACAAATTATGTTGCTAAAGGGATTAAAAGTAAGCTTTTTCTTCTTCCAAGTTTAATTATTCTTTGAAATGTTGTTTGCAATCTCAATTTGTTCAGTGCATCTACTTTTGCAATGATAAGGGAGGAAAACTGTTAAGGCAGGTCCTTATAAATTCTAAATTTCCAATGATTATGGTCAAAATTCCATGGAAGGAAAGCCTTACTTTAAAAGGACACATTAAATAAATGGACTTCAAAATTTCCTAAATTCAAGGCCCCAGGATTTTATTCAGTGTCTTTTGGATCTTCATTTCTGGACCATTATTAACAATCACAGAGTCAACCAATTAAGTCAGCATTTTCTGTGATGTATATCTATTTGTTGCTGTGTTTTGGAGTGACTTTACAGCTAAGTATTGAATATTACACAATAAATATCATATAATTGTTGATAGCATAGACACTGGAAGGTTGGGAAATTTCATCTATACATATTATAAAAATATGAATTATCAACCCTCCTTTATTTTTGCTTGCATACTTTTCTTTGTATATTTCTATATCAATTGCCTATCATTGTATAATAAACTATCCCAAAATTTAATGACTTAGAGAAGAGGTCAGCAAAATTTTTCTGTATAAAGCCAAAAGGTAAATACATTTGACTTGGAGGACCTAAAGAAATCAGAGGTAATATGCAATACTTAGGTAATAAGAGAAAAAAATATGTTCCCACAAAAATTTTATTGACAAAACCCAAAATGTAATAATGATGGCTGAATATATCTTTTTTTGAAATACAGATTTATTATTAAAAGAATGGAATTTTTCTTTTGAATAATCAGGGTATAGAGTTCATGTTCCCTCATCAGAGTAAAAAACATGGTCTCATTCTCCTGCAAAGGTTTTACTTGCTTCTCAGAAACATAATATCCTTCTTGGGAAATCACCAGAATGTGTTGCCTCCATCTGTATATCTCCCCTTTGGCACTCATCTACTGCTCTCAAACTGTTGGATAATTTTTCAAATGGGTTAAAAGCACAGAGATAGAATTTTTGGGGTTTGAATTCTAGGCATACTAACTGATCAGTTGTGAAATCTTTTAACTATTTATTTAACCTATGTAGAAACAGCTGTTTCCTCATTATAAAATGAATAGTTGTATTAGATTCACAGAACTGTTGTAAAGATGGAATGAGTTCATAAATGCAAAGATTTAGAACAGGGTGTGACATACTATATAGCACTCAATATAAATGCTCTCCCTTGTTTTTTCCCCAACCTTTTAAAGATACAAACTCATGCCTAGCTTGCTCACCATGCAAAAGCAGTCTGCAAGTCAGAGCTGACCTGCAATGCATATTTTGCCAAACCCTGCCATAAAGCTGCAACGATAGAGCATTGCTCACAGCACTGTGGGTTGGCTGGATGGTTTCTACACTGTTTTTTCCAAAGCTCACACATACTTCTGCATTCAGTTTGTGGTCCACTATGCTGGAAGGTCTAAGAAGATCTGTTTTGCAAATTCAAAGCAATCCTAGTTCTCCTCCACTGGTCCTTCCATCTGGCAAGGTGGACCATCAGTAATAGTTTCAAAGCAGTCTTCCAAGAAGAGAAAGGTGGAAGCTGCAAGGTGTCTTGAGACCTAAGCTTCCCAACTAGTGCAATATCACTTCTGCCAAGGTCACAAAGCAAGCTCAGATTCTGGGCATGGGAATATCTGCTCTGTCTCTTGATGGGAGGTGCTGCAAAATATTGTGGCCTTATTTTTCCAAATTACTACTAACTTCCTTCCACACCAAGACCAAGCAAAACCCAAGAAACCATAGCAACCCAAGAAACCACAGACTATGTCTTAACATCAGGAGAAGCTACTCTTACTATTACTATTACATCATAGTTATTTATGTACAAGTTAAGTCTTTGGGTTGCTATGGTTTCTCGGGTTTGTGATGTCTTTTAGGATAGGCACCATATGTCCTTCAAATGAAGTCATAGGTATAAAATTATTTTGGAAACTCCAAAACATTCTAGAAATGCAAGATATTTTTGTGATAGCTATTGACATTAGTCTTTCTATTACTAGCATTTGACATAATGCTTGTTCTTGGCTAAAGCAAATGATCATTTGCTTCTTTAAATATTAGATTTATGTTATATTTAAAATTAGATTTAAATATTAAAAATTAGATTTAAATATTAAATAAACTTAAATCTAATAAGTAATTCTTTTCTGAACACCTATTTTGTTTTCAAGTTATTTAAAAGCAGAGGACAAGGGAAAGAGAATGAATTTTGGCTCATTAAATATTTATTGAAAAACATTTATTAAGAACCTAATGTTAGGTAGTTAGCTTGTGTACAGACTATTTTGAGATTGTCTCTTGGAAGAGAGACCACAGGCATAGAGGTAATAAATAAAACTGTAAATCAAAATTCAATACACCAAAATTATGCAGCAATAGCAATTTGATAACTTCTCCTTGCCTCCACTGTCCTGTTAATTTTATCTCTCAAATATCACAAAAAGTTCCACTTCTCTTCCTTTTAACTGCCACTACCTTAGTGCATGCCTCCTTTCCTGTTATGTGATCACACCCCAACTTCTTTACCATATCCATTCAATTCCTCCCCTTAAACTCTCCAACTCATTCTCCTTTATTCTGTAATCTAAATTACTTTTAAGATGGATATCTGGTCAAGATAGTTCTACTTAAACCTTTCAATGTTGCCTTTTATTTTTTTAGGATAAAGATAAACTCTCCCAAAATATCTTCCCTCATTCCCTTTCTCTTTTGCATTGTGCCACCTAATGATATTAACATCTTTTGATTTATCTAAGTCACTGCTATTCCCTTTGAATGAAAATCATTCTTTGGATTTCAGCTTTAATGTCACTTTCTTTTAAGAAATCTTTAATCCACTCAACCAAGGGGGAACTCCTGCTATCCTATGTCCCTGCAGGTTTCATGTTCTAAGCTGCTCAGGAAACTTCCCCACAAAGACTTTAGTCTTTCTTTCTTGATTGGCATCAAGGTTGGCTTCTTGGGTATGCAAACTGTGCAGTAACACAGAACTGTACACTTAGAAGGATCCGGAGTTTGGTTTAATGTTGTGCTATTACTATGCTGAAATTACTAATCATGTTCAAACAAAAGGCCCCACATTTTCATTTTATGTTGGGCCATGCAAATTATGTAGCTGGTTCTGATTGCCTAAAACATTATAGGCACTTAATAAACATATGTAGGTTGAATAAATAATTGAATGAACTACCCGCCTCCTACTTCGTTTTCTTCTGCTGGAAATGTAAAACACTGTGGTATTAATTTACTTAGTCATTGATTAAATATTTTTTGATTACCAATCATATTGCAGATCCTGAAAATATAACAAGGTTGCATCATGAACTCTATACTGTGTGTTTTCTGTGTTTTTTTGTGCTTTTCTATATTGACTTGCTGGTCTCCTAAAAGCCATTTCTCTCTTTCTAGCCTACATAATGGTAAAGCAAAAATTCAAAGCACTAGCCTAAGTGAGTGATGCAAATTTACAAAGGTAAAATCTTCCTCTCAAAAACTGAACAAAACTACAGCTGGGCAAAGGGTGAAGAAAAAAGATATTTCTTTAATTAAAGTAAAACAAAAGAAAGCAATGAGGGGAATAGAGACCTAAAAGCGGGAAGATAATAAAGGGTCCTCTATCAGAGGGATGGAGAGACTGGAAGGCATCCAGTGCCAAATTGTCCTCAACTAGGTACCCCACACAACCTACTACTTATGAACAACAGGACTCCAAGGTGGAGGTGGATAAGGAGACACAGAATACTTTGTGTGTATAGGAGCCTAAAGGAATAAACTTACTTCTAGATAAGGGAGAACAAAAGAAAACAATCTGGAAAATTTCCTATGGCCTGGAAAAATAGGTGTTATGGCCTCTTTGTGTCCCCCTGAATTCATATGTTGAAATTCTCCTCCCTCCCATTGTGATGGTATCAAAAGATGGGGCCTTTTGGAGGTGATTAGATGAATTATCTTAGTCCATTCTAAAATTTTATCCAGAACTATTTAGTTAAAAATCAAAGCTAATAGTAAAAAGTCAAAGTTAAATAAAAGGTATATTTTATGGTACATTCCACTGTGCTCTTCTTTATTTGTGCAGGGGCTAGGGGGTAGAAAAATCAAGACTTTTAAATAGATATTTAATAAACAATTTATTCCTTTATAAGACATATAGCTCTGGTGACTAAAACACAAAAGGAAAAAGGATCAAATTATATCTTGCTGAGTATAAATTGATCTTAAAAGATTTTCTTTACTCTCATTAAGAAGATTAACATAACAACTTCTCCATCCCAGGGAATCAAAGTAGATTTAGACTTTGCATCTGGCAGGTGGGCTATAAAAAAATGCTTGAACATGTTTGACTGGAGTTACACTGAAGTGGAGCTATTGAGACTATCATAAAAAAATCCCCATTTATTGTAAGATCGGAAGTCATTAGGTCTAAAGGAAGCAAAATGAAGTATGCACAAGATAGGGAAAATTTGGTCTTGAAATTTTTTTCTTGATAATACAAAGTATGGGACTTATACTTTTCTCTAGATTTCAGTATAAGACTTGATTCTTTCCAAATATTGGTAAGGTTGTCATTAATATTTATTCCCCATTTTCATATATTTTTTTCCTCAGGCTTTAAAATTTTCTACTCCGAGTTCTAAATTTTCTTTTCCTCTATTTCAGTTCCACACACACCCCTCTGAACCTCAATTTCCTTATCTGCAATTCTGTAATATTGAGGACATCAACAGTGTTTTTATAAAGGGGTTTTATAAGATACTCTGTATAAACCATGATGTTTAGTATATGGTTAAGAATTCACTAAATTTTAACTAATACCAGCACGACTATGATCAAGTTTATATGTAATATCCTTAGAACCAGTAGCATATATAATATTATTACTTAGAAATAGGTTTGGCCTTAGTTCTCTCTTATAGCAGAGTGCCTTAGGCTTGACCCCTAGGACATCTAAATTTAGGCACTGTGGCAGAGATATTTAGTATTCATATATTCTCCATGTGCTCCTCAACATTTTCCACTGAAATAAATTTTGATTTAACGATGGTACCATATAGCCTGTGGTTTATTGCAAATTTAGACGTGAGAAAGGGTGTGAAGAGAAGCAGCCAAGCTCCAAGTAAGATCAAGATAGAAAATTCTAACTAACTGAGAGGAGCCAGGCAGACTTCCATAGCTCAAATACAAACCATGATAGACTAGGTAAAGTAGAACCATCTCCATTTATTCTTACCTTCAAAATAGTTAATATTCATTTCTTCATAAATGTTAACAGTTTCCATGTGATTTCTCATTAAATCCTAATGACAGCCATGAGGGGTATATTGATCTCATTTTTCTCATTTTTCGGAGAAGTAGATTGAGTTTTTTAAGAGATTGAATGACATTCCCAAGTTTGGTGTAGTCACGTGGTTGGGCTTTGGAGTTTAGTAGACAGGTGGGACATGTGAAATTTGGGGAAAACTATTTATTTCTTGGAAGCATAGTTTTTAGATTTCAAGGGGTCATTTCATGGTTTGAATGGGATAATGTATCTTAAACAGTTAATATTAGCTATTTCTATCACAAAATTAGTAAACGATAGGATAGGCTTTAAACTTTGGCTTCTCAGACGACAAAACCCATTCTGAACAACTGAAAACAGCTTCCCATTTTAATCTACAATGTGGTGTTCCATTATCCAAATTATTATTTTAACCAGAATTCTAGGATTGCACACCCAGTGTATCTTAGAAAACTTGACATTGTCAGTTCTTCTTGTCAAGTTCTTGACATTGTCCTTCTACCTTTTCTCCACTTAATAAGAAAGAATATGATGATAATTGTTGATTCATTTGATAAACATGTACTGAGGATCTGTTATGGGTAGGCAATAGATTAAATGCTTGGACTACCAAGAAGGGCTCACAATCTAGAAAATAAGTTATATATACACTAACAAATGTCAGCACGATTAGCGTTATTTTTAAAAATTATTATAAACAGTTTATAGAAACTCTGTAGATCCTATTTAACAGCTAAACCAAATCCCAAAAGACTGGAGATAACGACAAAGAAAATTGTCAGAAAAGGGAAATACAAATGATTAATAAAAGTCATTGGAAACTGGAGTAAACTTTATTTACTAATATCTTGTTCACCCGCC
Source organism: Martes martes (assembly GCF_963455335.1). Taxonomy (NCBI): domain Eukaryota; kingdom Metazoa; phylum Chordata; class Mammalia; order Carnivora; family Mustelidae; genus Martes; species Martes martes. The sequence continues at coordinate 32,068,252 of NC_137891.1, read as the reverse complement.
AGAAAGATTATACTTTCCTTAGCCCTTGGCCCCAGGTTGGGCCACATGGCTTGCTTCAGCTAAAAAAATGTGAACATAAATGGCATTGCTCCTTGGTAGGAGCTTTAAAATCCTGCCCAATATACCCTTCATCATATTCTCTTTCCCTTTGTCTGTAAATGACCAAATAGTAAATATTTTAGAGTTTGAAGGCAACCCTATAGTCTCTGCTGCATATTCTTTTATTTTTTTAACCCCAACCACTTAAAATTTTTTAAAAAGTATTCTTAACTAATTGTCCATACAAAAACAGATGGCAAGTCATATTTGGCTCATATGTTTGCCAACCTCTGTCCTGGATGATGGGTTCTGGAGTGTGAAGAATAATGACATGGGACAGAGAACACAGGTGATGCATGATGGACATGTGGTATGATGACAAAACTTTCTTGCAATGAGCCACTGAGATTTCAGCATTCTTTGTTGTTGTAGCATAACCTAGTCTATCTTCACAGACAAGAAATCCTAAAACATTCTACCTGGAGAAATTTAGATTTTTATAAAATGTTACATTTGAGATAAGGATAAGACATATAAGATATTGCATCCTTCAAGAAAAAGGGACATAGGAATTTAAAACAGAGAATACAGACCATGCAAAGGTTTGGATTCTTGAATGTGTATGGGTAAGGACAGGGAGAAGACAGGTGGACAGGAATGGCCAGGTGGGAATATGAGAGGATAGCATTATTGAATTAGTATCTGGGAGGGATAGAGGAGGATGTGCTTTACAGAGCTGACCTGTTTAGAACATTACTTACATTTATTGTAGAAGTTTTTCCAATCATTGAGGGAAGTCATAACAGAATAAGCAATGTTGTAATGTAGAGAGAAAAAGATATCCAAGTCCATTGTACAGAAGTAATTATTCTTCAGAGTCCTTCAGAACTATTTTTATGATTTGAGCAGTACTTCCTAAAAGAACTAAGGATCTTACGGAAACTTTGATGCCAGCTGCATCTCTTCAATATTTCAATCCTCAATAACCAAGAGTGAGGCTAGGATCATGTTAGTAGTGATTCAAATGAGTTTTTGGCTTACTAGCTGGTGTAAAAAACTCAGATGAAGCAGAACACATACATTGCCTTAAAAATATAATAGGAATAGGGATTTAGCACAGGAATTTTAATCCTTTGGCCTAATCAGTAGGGAAAATTTTTTTCTAGTATGTAATTATTGAAGTATAATTTCCCAGCCGGAATATTGAAATATGGAGTGATAGAGATGAAAATACAACTAACATCGAAGTTGATCACCATACTATCAATCAAAAAACTCCTAATTGATAGACCCTTATAGTTTGTGGATAAACTAATGTGAATAATTTGTATTGTAACTCTCCCTCTCTGTCCAAATTATATTTTTTAAAAATTATCCCAAATGAATATTTTGATTATATATAGGGATTTCTTTTTGATTACTCAAATTAATAACTTTCTCTTTTAACTAATGTATAAACTTCTGAATGTAAAATTTCGGCATTTGACATCTTGCATCTTTAGTTTTTGACTAAAACAGAGTATCTCTTCAGAGATTGACACTAAGATTGGTAAAATATAACTATTTATACATCCCAGTATACTCTGGATACTATACATCCCAGTTACTCTGGATACTAACAGCGCATTTTCATTGACACATTTATGAAATTTTCAGGGTAAATGTTAGTGTTTTGACAAATTGAGAAGATGACCCAGTAAATGGAAACTGACAAACACTTCATTCTATAGAATGTGACATTTCAAGTTGTTCTGCCATGAAAAAGATGGGAGATGGAATAAAGGGGGGATATTTCTCTGGGAGAAGAGAGAGTTAGGAACCTTATAATTATGATATGAAGACCTCTCCAATGATCAATTTTTTTCCTGATTTTAACTGGGAACCAATACGATAATTTTCAACAAAGTTTTAGCTGACAGGCTGCAAAAATCTTTCCACTAGGTGCCTAAAACGAGCTCAGCACCAAGATAAATGAGGGAAATCCCAAAGCTTAGAGGATGGAGTATAGAGTCAGCCGTATGAAAGGAAACGTGAATTCCACTGAGGTGAGCACAACAATAGTGTGCATAACAAGGCACACATGGCAACCTAGGGAATTCTGGGAGGACAGGGATTCCAGAAACATTCTTGACATAGGAGTAAGCTGTCTAAATAGAGTCTTAAGTGATATATAAGAGGCGGGGAGATAAAGGGAGAACCAAGCAGCTTGCACTTCTCAATCAAAGGAAAATCGTTATGAGACGTTCTTTTCTAGGATTACACTTTTCTTATATACAAAGTTATTTGGAAGTTCCATGCATATGTTGCAGGAAATGTATATTGTAAATATACATTACAGTGTAGTAAACTGCATATACTCTACTATAGTATGGTGTCCAGGTCCTCCTTTGGATAGAAAGGGAAGAAAATGGGAACCAGCTTGTTAGAAGAAAAGAGCCTTGACTTCTCCCTTTCATCAATCTGAAATATGGGTTCCAGAGAAAGTTTCAGCCCAAAATGTACGCTTTATATTTTGACATCAAACTGAATCAAGGTTTAGCTATACAAATATGTTTGATATATATAAAATAAGAGGAACAATACAATAAGATAGTTTTTTTATCATTAATATAGACTAAATTATGAAATGAAGAGTGAACTATTCCATTTCTTAGTTTATGTTAATGGAAAGCAATAGATTCTTAAGAGAAAAAGAGTTTAGGGGTGCCTGGGTGGCTCAATCAGTTAAGTGTCTGACTCTTGATTTTGGCTCAGGCCATGTTCTAGGGTCATGAGATCGCTCCCCCGATTGCTCCCACTGTGGAGACTGCTTGAGATTGTCTTTCTCCCTCTCCCCCCTCAAGCGCACCCCTCCCCTAACCCGGCTCATGCTCAATCTCTTTCTCTCTCTCTAAAAAAAAGAAGACAGAAAGAGAAAACATGCTTTCTCCTTTTACTTGGCAGCTCCAAATGGTTAATATGTATTAAACAGTCAACTGAGTATCCATGAGAAATGGAGTAAACTATAAAAGACCTGGGTAATTAATAAGCAGGTGATCTATAGTAAATTAGCCTCTATGAAAAGGAGCAACACCCACCTTATCTGTTTCACAGAATTATGATATCTTAGGAGAGGATAGTTGGAACTACAAAACAACAAGTGTCAACTATTTTCCTTCTTGAAATGAATTTATTGTCTTTTAAAGATTTTACTGTCTTTTCCATTTCTCATTGGTTTATCTATCTCCTTTTCTTCAACTTCTGTAGCATATAATTTATAACTTAATTATGTAATTCACTATCTTATTTTTACTGCTTCTTGGGCTTATCTCTCCAAACTGGATACAGACTGATTACCATACTTTTTTTTTTCCTGTCCTCAATTCACCTAATATGGAGCTGAGCCCATTTCTTACGGTTTCCATCCTTTGGTTAATTTCTGTCCATATGCCCAAAAAGAGTCATGAGTCTCCTGCTCATGGGGAATTGAATTGAATTGGGTTATTTTTCAGAGCATTTGTTTCCCAGGTTGCAAAGGCAAAGAGATCCTTGCATTGGATCCAAGTTCTAAGTAACCAACTGGGTGTGAAGGTTAGTGACACTTGCAGAGACCCGACTGTTCAACAAGAATGAAGACAAAAGGGTCAGCCAAGACAGAAGGAAGACTGGGAATTAATTAGCTTATTAGTAACATATACTTACTGAGTGCTGTGGGAAATCCAAACCCATGACAGCTGTCTTGATTTAGGAATGAATCTTACCTTTTCAGAGATAAGACAAGAATATCCTCTTCTCCCATAATTATGTTGCACAACTTGCTAGTTGGTTTTGTTATTTTTTTCCTCATGCATTGTTCTATCCAGGGGAAACCTATGTTTAAAGATTTAGAAGACTGTCACGCACATCTTTCCCCCAACTCAAGCCAGATGTAAACTCTGCTCTTGGAGTAGATAAAAAGGAACTCCATTCTTTGGATCACATTTGGTTTATCGAGATGTGAGTAGATGCTTCCCCGAGAGCACAGAAGCCTAACTGGAAGACTCATACAGCGGGATGTGTCCTTTGTCTGCTTTGGAAACAAAATATGTTCACAAGATGAAATGGTTTGTCTTGATCCCAAACTTCTTGATTTGCAAATGGGAAGTCTCAAAATTTCCTAGATATTCTGATATAAAGAATACCAGATTTTTCTTAGGGTCTTTGGTCTTGTATGCTGTTACTGAGACTCCAAGGCCCTTTGCCAGAAGAAATATTTTTCAAGTCAGAAACTCCATCAACTGAGTAATAAAGTTCTCTAGTTCATTTTTGTTTTTCAGAACAATGGGGTGGGAATTTTCTTCTATGGGTATAAAATATAGAACTCTAAAAAAGGAAGGAAGACTAAAGGAGTAAAATCTCAACACTGGAACATATTTTATAGATAATTATACATTTCTATGTTGTACGGACCTTAATAGGTGGCAGTCTTTCTTATTTTAAAAATTATACATACATTCCCTACCTATTTTATTGAGAACTTAAGGTCACTTTATAAAGACCTGCTGTAAAATAGAAATAATATGAATAATTTATTATCAAATATATTTAAAATTCAAAAATAAAGAGTAGTAAAGCTCATGAACATCTATAAAACTATTATAGTTGAATGGAAAACTAGGGATTCAACTTCCTCATTCACAAAAGACAGAGAAGAGAAGACACAGTCAGTTATATATTTAACTTTCTCCATATCAAAAACTTGAAAAACGTCTTTAGGGAAGGGGCAATGTTTTTCAGAAATAAGATAGTAAAAACAATTTCTCATGTGGGGTTTCAAATTCTGCTGTGCATTTATTGGCTGTGTGACCTCTACAACTTAAACATCCCTTGTTTTTGTTTCTTCAAGTGAAAATGGAAGTAATACTATAACAAATTCATTGGGTTATTAAGAAGATTAATAAGTTAATATAAGTGAAGTAGAATAGTGCCTGACACAAATAATTGCTATGAAAGTATTTACTAAAGAAAATATAGGAAATACATAGAGATGTAGTGGACATCTTCAGTAATGTTCCTCCAAAAAATATAACAGTAAGGATTGTGTATGGAAATCATGTGTAGAGATCCTTCACAGAAACTGAGACCGCAATAACAAATCCCAGCCTAGTGAAAGTATGAGTTGTAAGATACTTTAAAAAATGCATTCCAAGTATATACCTTTCTCATGCTCTGGCAAAACCGGTGATAAAAAATAGCCTCTCTGTCATATTAGATTTTAAACCAAGCTTCTTGGTATCCTATTAAGATATAAAGCCCACCTCAAATCCAAAAAATTTCCTGTCTGTTCATCTGTTTTAGAAATCAATCTTCCAAAACCAATCAATTGATATGTCTTACAAACCAATTTCCATTATGGAAGGAAGAAAGGAACAAGGGAAGGAAGGAAGGAAGGAAAAAGAAAAGATAAGTTAAAATCACATGTGAGAATGTGTCCTTGATTGCTTACATAATATTATTTTCTCTCTTCTCACTTACTAATCAAACCTGAGAAATAACCAAATTCAATTCAGTTATAAACCTTGATTATCCAGTCATAGTAATTCCATTTCACCTTACCATTTGTTGGTTAAGGGTAGAGCATGAATACAGCTCTGGCCTAAGAAATGTGAAGGGAAAGTCTATTGAGGGATTCCAGGAAAAAGTTTCCTTTCTCTTAAGGACACATCAGAAAAATTCTCTCTTCACCCTCTTGGATCTTCTTTTGTCTGCATTTGACAGAGAACTGCTGCATTGACCTTTCAGTAGTGAGGGAAGCCAGTTTGAGGACAGAGCCAGGAGACTAGCTAGGTACATTCCAAGAGAAACACAGAAAGAACACAGGTCCCTGCAGACATCGTGAAGTCATTAAATTCACTGCGCAGGCATCACACTAACTCTGAATTTGTTACCTGAAATAAGTCAATTCAATGTATAATTCTGGGGAGCTGAATTTTCTTTTACTTGCAGACCAAAGCTTTGAAAGTTTAACCAATGGTTCTGAAATTTTAAAAAATGAGAAATTATTGATCTCTTAACAATGTGCTCATCAGTTAATCCTTCACAAGTATCAACTTCTTGAGAAAAGTGTTGGAAAACACCCTAACCAGAATTAGCAATAAGTTGGGATAAGGACACCATTTGAGAAAAATTAAAGTAAAGTTATTTCAACTGATTACAGATATAAAAAGAAAGAAAATAAATCATAAGAAAAAAGGTAACAACAACTGGAAGGCACTCTGAAAAGGAAACAAAACCCTCATATAATAGAGAAGTTGAAATACAGACATTTTTAGCTGCTGAGAGCTCAGACTCCTCACAGAGTCTCACTGAAAGAATTAATAAATGATGTACTTGCCTAAGATGAGACTTTTTTACACCAGAAAATAATGCATTATTTTTTATTTTTTACAATTTAATTTTATCAATTAATCAATTAATTAACATATAGCATATTATTAGTTTCAGAGGTAGAGTTCAGTGATTGATCAGTTGCATATAACACCCAACGCTCATTACATCAAGCGCCCTCCTTAATGCCCATCACCCAATTGCCCCATCCCCCACTCAGCTCTCCTCCAGCCACCCTCAGTTTGTTTTTCATAGTTAAGATTCTCTTACGGTTTTCTCCCTCTCTCACTTCATCTTTCTTTATTTTTCACTCCCTACCCCTATGATCCTCTGTTTTGTTTCTTCAATTCCACATATGAGTGAAATCATATGATAATTCTCTTTCTCCAGCTGTTTATTTCACTTAGCATAATGTAAGATGAGATTTAAACCAGAAAAGAAGGAATAGGTTGCAAAAAGCAAAGGAAAACAGACATTGGTAAACATGTGGTCATTCTAACAACAGTTTGCACAGGGTCCATGGAAGGAATCTAAATTTATGTTGTGTTTGTCTCAGACCTGTCAGAGGGGACTTTTTTAAGAGCTTAGCCAAAATTTCCAATACGATTACTTTATTTTGTACAGCTGTAGAGCTGAGAGAGCCAGTCACATGCTCTCTATCTTAAATATTTAGTTAGCATGTAAAGAGACCGATTTCTTGACACAAAGCTGGAAATAACATTTTTAAGTTGAATTCTTTATTTTCTTCCAGTACACATATTTTATAAATTATAGAACAATAAATAACATTTATATAGCCTGTGATAAACATTTTTTAATATTTTGTGAGCTTCACAAACACTGTAGTTAAAGTTATATGCCTGAATAATAAAGAGACATTTGATGTTTAAACTTTAGGATGCCTCGGAAAGTCATTCTGCCTTCTTAAATATCAGGAAAAAAACCAGACATTGTCATAAAATTCATCAGATCATGTAGTTTTGAACTTAAACACAACCCATGCTCCAGCTGGCTAATCTCTAATGGTATTCTTTGTATGTAGAACTCACATGGTCAACGAGGTGAGATTTTTAACTTTCTCTTTCTTATCTTCCTACTTCTAACATGTACTTGAGGACTGTCAACAAGAAAATTCATCTGTCAAGGTTTCTCATAAAATTCTAAATTACATTTCTAAATTTACATAATTTGCATTTAAAGTTATAATTTCTGATTTTCAGAAGGCTCAGAACTTTCTATGAGAGCTCAGACTGTCCATTTCTAAAGTTTGATATAACCTGGTATGGCTTTGAAGTTAAGGGAGACTTCAATAGTTTCTCTCCATGTTTCCAAGTTTACTGCTCTGAATTTTATGGTTTTGTTGCTGAAGTAAATGAAAATTTTTTTCCCTCTCCATATATTTTCTATTAGTTTCTCAAGAAACCTTTTGATTTTTATGTATTTATTTCATAGCGTATCTTGTTAAATACTTTTATTTCTAATAGAATTTCAAGAGATTCTTTTGGGTTTTCAAACTGATTTTTTTTTTTTTTTGAATCAACAATTCTGGTATTCTTGCTTACTCTTTTTAAATATGTGCAGTTCTAATTCCACATTCTTGCCTTTGGAAAAGTAGCATCCAGGTCACTGGTAATCAGCGTTGACAGTGTTTCCGAAAGGGTACAGATTTGTATTCAAGCTCTGTAACTCCCTAACTTTATCACACCCAAGCTTGGGAAAATGACTTACTCCTTCAAGCCTCAGTTTCCTCATGGGGAAACTGGGGATGATAATACCTTGTTGTCAGAAGCAAATTAAATAACACAAGTAAAAATTTGAGAGGGTATTTGACACATCATAGATACTCAAAACATAGTGACTACTATTATTTTTACATAGGTATAAGGTTCTTAACAATACATATTAATTTTGATAAAAGAAACTTCTGTCTTATTTCTGATTCTACTGGGGAAGTCTCTACTGTTTTGCTCTTATCTATGATATTATCAGTTTGAGAGAATCTCAGGACATCAGAATAGGAATTGAAGCATAAGGTGTTTGTGGAAAGCTCATAATTGAAGTTACCAATGTAATTCTGTATTTTTCCTTCATTACTGCATAACAAATAAGGAGGTAGAGGTTAGTTTTATCTTTAAATTTATTGTTTACATCTTGGGAAAGTATCAAACCTGGATTAAATCAAATATAAAGTTCTTCAGAATTAAATGAAGAGAATAAAAACAATTATAAATATTTTGAAGTCAGTTTTATGGAGGTATAATTTACATAGAATAAAATTTCTGCTTTTAGGTTTACATTTGATAAAGTTTGGCAAATATCTATGCCTTATAGTCACCACTATCATAAAAATATAGTATTGTGGTGGGGTGCCTGGGTGACTTAGTTAAGCAACCAACTCTTGATCTCAGCTCAGGCCTCAGTCTCAGGAGCTGTGTGTTCAAGCCCTGCATGGAGCCTCTGAAAATCTATATATATAATTGTGGTATTCAATATAGTACCCACTAGCCACAATGGCTACTGAATATTTCAAACATGTCTAGTCTAAGTTGAGATGCGTTTTAAATGTGAAATACACACCAGATTTTGACAACCTGATATGCAGAATGTAAAATATCTTATTACTATTTTATATTAATTGCATATTAAAACTAGAATATTTTAGGTTAACATTAAATTAAACAAAATGTAAGATTAAAACTAATTTCACTTGTTTCTTTTTATATTTCTAGGATGTGTATTAGAAACATAAAATTAGTGATGCCTCTCATCACTAGTAGTAAAGCTACTCTACATAGCCTTTTTAAAGTTTTTTTTTATTTTTATTTATTTGTCAGTAAACAGAGCAGCAGGCAGGGAGAGAGGGGGGAAGCAGGGAACCTGATGTGGGACTCGATCCCAGGACGCTGAGATCATGACCTAGTCGAAGGCAGAGGCTTAACCCACTGAGCCACCCAGGTGCCCCTACTCTACATAGCTTTGAATTCCCTTAATATTTTAGAACCAGCTTGTTAATTTCCACAAATATCTACTGAGAATTTGATTGTAATTGCATTTCTACAGAACATTTGGGGAGAATGGACATCTTTTTTTTTTAAATTTCATTTATTTATTTGACAGACAGAGATCACAAGTAGGCAGAGAGGCAGGCAGAGAGAGAGGAGGAAGCAGGCTCCCTGCTGAGCAGAGAGCCTGATGTGGGGCTCAATCCCAGAACCCTGGGATCATGACCTGAGCCGAAGGCAGAGGCTTTAACCCACTGAGCCACCCAGGCGCCCTGAAAATCGACATCTTAATAATATTGAACATTTCAATCCATGAACATGATATGATATATCTCTGCATTTATTTGCTTATTATTTTTATATAGTTTTTATAATACATAGACCTGGTACTTAAAGAATGCATAGTAGAATGAAAATCTGCTGGAGACTGAGTGGGTCAATCCAGTTTACACCACTGGAGTAAAAGAGAGTTAGAGGAGGGACAGACTTTGCCTGGAAATTGTGGATGATGCAAGTGATAAACATTCAGCTTCTTTCTCTGATTCTGCCTATGGCTATACTGGAAACAAAGATCACTGCCTTTTTCTGCCTCCGTTTTCCTTAGTGCATCTCTATGTACCTCCAGATTTGAGACTTTAATTATCTAATAGATTTAGGGTTTTGGTTGTGAACTTTAGTTTTTGGTGTTTTTGTTTTCCCCAATATTTTCATGCATATTTTAGTTGACAAGTAGCTTTATATGGCTGCTAGTTGGAAACTAACTTTTTCCCCCCAGTGTTCCAAAATTCATTGTTTATGTACCACACCCAGTGCTCCATGCAATGTGTGCCCTCCATAATACCCACCACCAGGCTCACCCAATCCCCATCCCCTTCCCCTCCAAAACCCTCAGTTTGTTTCTCAGAGTCCACAGTCTCTCATGTTTTGTCCCCCCGCAATTTCCCCCAACTCACTTCTCCTCTCCATCTCCCCATGTCCTCCGTGTTATTCCTCATGCTCCACAAGTAAGTGAAACCATATGATAATTGACTCTCTCTGCTTGACTTACTTCACTCAGCATAATCTCTTCCAGTCCCGTACATGTTGATACAAAAGTTGGGTATTCATCCTTTCTGATGGAGGCATAATACTCCATTTATATATGGACCATATCTTCTTCATCCATTCATCCGCTGAAGGGCATCTTGGTTCTTTCCACAGTTTGGTGATGGTAGCCATTACTGCTATGAACATTGGGGTACAGATGGCCCTTCTTTTCACTACGTCTGTATCTTTGGGGTAAATACCCAGTAGAGCAATTGCAGGGTCATAAGGTAGCTCTTTTTTAAATTTCTTAAGGAATCTCCACACTGTTTTCCAAAGTGGCTGCACCAACTTGTATTCCCACCAACAGTGTAAGAGGGTTCCCCTTTCTTCACATCCTTTCCAACACGTTGTTTACTGTCTTGATAATTTTGGCCATTCTCGCTAGTATAAGGTGATATCTCAATGTGGTTTTGATTTGAAGCTCCCTGATGGCTAATGATGATGAGCATTTTTTCATGTGTCTATTAGCCATTTGTATGTCTTCTTTGGAGAAGCATCTGTTTGTGTCTTCTGCCTATTTTTGACATGATTATCTGTTTTGTGTGTGTTGAGTTTGAGGTGTTCTTTATAGATCTTGGATATCAGCACTTTGTCTGCACTGTCATTTGCAAATATCTTCTCCCATCCTGTGGGTTGCTTCTTTGTTTTGTTGACTGTTTCCTTTGCTGTTCAGAAGCTTTTGATCTTGATAAAGTCCCAAAAGTTCATTTTCACTTTTATTTCCTTTGCCTTTGGAGAATATCTAGAAAGAAGTTGCTGTGGCCAATGTCGAAGAGGTACTGACTATGTTTTCCTCTAGGAGTTTGATAGATGTCTCGCATTGAGGTCTTTTAACCATTTTGAGTTTATCTTTGTGTACGGTGTAAGAGAATGGTTGAGTTTCATTCTTCTACACATAGCTGTCCAATTTTCCTAGCACCATTTATTGAAGAGACTTTTTTCCACTGTATATTTTTTCCTGCTTTGTCAAAGATTCTTTGACCATAGAGTTGAGGTTCCATATCTGGGCTCTCTACTCTGTTCCACTGATCTATGTGTCTGTTTTTGTGCCAGTACCATGCTGTCTTGGTGATCACAGCTTTGTAGTAAAGCTTGAAATCAGGCAACGTGATGCCCCCAGTTTTGTTTTTCTTTTTTCAACATTTCCTTAGCAATTCAGGGTCTCTTCTGGTTCCATATAGATTTTAGTATTGTTTGTTCTAGCTCTTTGAAAAATGCTGGTGGAGTTTTGATTGGGATGGCATTGAAAGTATAGATTGCTTTGGGCAGTATAGACATTTTAACAATGTTTGTTCTTCTCATCCATGTGCATGGGATGCTCTTCCATCTTTTTGTGTCTTCTTTTTCTTTCATGAGTGTTCTGTAGTTTATTGAGCACAGATCCTTTATCTATTTGGTTAGGTTTATTCCCAGGTATCTTATGGTCCTTGGTGTTATAATAAATGGAATCGATTCCCTTTCTATAGATTCATTGTTACTGTATAAGAAAGCAACTGATTTTTGTACATTGATTTTGTATCCTACCACCTTACTGAATTGCTGTATGAGTTCTAGTAGTATGGGAGTGTCATTTGCGAAGAGAGAGAGTTTGACTTCTTCCTTGCCAATTTGAATACCTTTTATTTCCTTTTGTTGTCTGATTGCTGTTGCTAGGACTTCTAGTACTATGTTGAACAACAGTGATGAGAGTGGACATCCTTGTCATATTCCTGATCTCAAAAAAGCATTTGACTAGATACAGCATCTGTTCCTGATTAAAACGATTCAAAGTATAGGGATAGAGGGAACATTCCTCAACTTCATAAAATCTGTCTATGAAAAACCCACAGCAAATATCATCCTCAATGGGGAAAAGCTGACAGCTTTCCCTTTGAGATCAGTTAGAAGCTATCTTAAGCCTGACATCACCTTAAGGTATTTTATAAGGCAATAATTTGAGAGAAATACCAATGACCCAGTGAAAAACCTCATTTTTAAAGATTCTCAGAGAATCAAAGAAATTATAACCCCCTCAGAGTTCATTCTGATGTTAGCAAAGCTCAGAAAAAAACAACTCTTTTCTTACTTAGGACATAATCCTTTTAGGCTATGTAAAACCCAGTCTTTGCTTTGTCCCCTATGTTCCTGAGTATTTTTCTGAGACAATTTCAAAGAGAAATAAATATTGTAGTCACCTGTACTGGGAGCCTTGCCTTGCTGATACTCAGTAACAAAGATACTTTAGTATTTTTTTAAAAAGATTTATTTATTTATTTTAGGGGGAGGGGTAGAGGGAGAGAGAAAGAGAGAGTCCTAAGCAGACTCCACGCTGAGCATGGAGCCTGACACTGGGCTTGATCCCATGACCCTGAGATCATGACTGGAGCCAAAATCAAGAGTCAAATGTTCAATTGACTGAACCACCCAGGCACCCCCAAAGATAGTTTAAATAAAATAGACATGACCCCTGCAAGGGTAAAGGCTAAATATGCAGATACAACATTGATAGGCATCAGAAATTTGACTGGGTTTGGAAGAACTACAGCAGGACAGCTTCTTATGAACCTATACAGGGAATACATGCATTTTGTATGTTCATCCAAAGCAGAATTCACTCACAGAGAACTTATCATCTTCCATTCTAGGTCCAGCTCCTTTGGATCTTATTGAGAAATAGTACGTGTGGAAGGCCACAGTAGGGGTCACCAAGTGCCATGCTGAGGCCACCCAAAGATTCTCTTTTCGTCTTCCTTCTATAAGTGATGGAAGTTGTAAGTAATGGAAGGTATGTAACTTCTTTCTTACATGCATATTCTTTATATGAATACCTGAGCAGAGATTGCTGTTTCCTTTAAAATCAAAGAAAAATGTGCACTGGAAGATACTTTCAAGAGAATGGCATTGGAGGTTGTGCCTCAATAACTATGAATTCAATTGGATATTACTTTAAGATTTTTAGATTTGTGGGAGTCTACGTATGTTAAAGAAAAAGGGATTCCATCAAATTTGAATGTCTTTAGAATTCCATGGAAAAGGCATTTCCATAACCTAACTACCAGAGAAGCACACACTCCAACAAAGGGATGTGGGTTAGAGAATTGGATGGCTCCTATTAGACCACTTCCATCTTGAAGTTTTATCATCAGTGATGTAAGGTTCAGTGAATCCCCCAGGAGTCTGTCAGCCTTTTAGTCAAATTTCCTTTTCCTTAAAATGATAGCTTCACACATTCTGATAAAGCAATCTCAAAGTTATATGGTATGTTATCCCCCTAATTTGTATGAAATTGCACAATAGTTTCTTGGTGGGTGAGCATGTTTTAAATCTGGGAAGATTTAGAATTAAGTATACAAATGTCTGAGAGAATCAAGTCTATACCATTGATTATATTTTTTTGGCAGTCTGTGTATATTTGTCATTTTATATGGCAGCAATATTTTAGAGACTCTGACATGCTAGAAAAATGGGTTAGTAATATATTTCATATTGATTTATACTTGTAATTTATATAGAGTTTTGAAGCACTTAGAACACAAGGCTCACCATATATGTTCAAATTATCAGATATATAAAAGTTATTTAAGTACTTGGAAATAATTTGTTTATTAATTCAGACAACTCAAGTACTTAGAAAGAAAGTATAAATTTAATGAAATTGTAAATGAAACCAAATATTTTCCAAAGGCAATTAGGTGGTTGGCAAAATTTGCTAGAATTTTAAATAGAATTATATGAAATGTAACTCAAACAAAAGCTTCTTAAAAGAGATGATAGGTTCTTATATTTGTAGCTTTAATGAAATGAGAATTTTTAAAACAAAGTAAAACTATGAACTGACTTTTCTGCATACAAAAATATCCCAAAAGTTACCCCAAAATTCTTATGTAACATGTAAGTAACAAAAGTAACCCAGTTTTTAAAAGAAGTTTTCTGTTTTCCCTGGCATAATACCTATTTAATGTTTGCCTATATCAAACGTTAAGGCATGTGTTCAATCTTTTAAATTCCCCATGCATAGACAATGCTTGATCTTCACTTAGAGGATTTGGGTGGTGGTAATAAGCTTCCTGTACAACAGGCAGAGAAAAGGCACTAGTTGATTGGCATGACTGATGGAAGAATGCCTCCAGTTACCCACAACAAACAGTACTAATTCATCATAAAGCCCACTGCACATTTTTTTCCTAAAAGAGATACATATTGAGCCTCAATTTTAAGTAGGCTCCACGACGAGCACAGAGCCGACACAGTGCCAACACAGGGCTTGAACTCACAACCCTGAGATCATGACTTGAGCCAATATCAAGAGTCAGATGCTTAACTGATTGAGCCATGTATGCACCCTGTATTGACTGTCAATTTTAGATTATAGAATTAGTTCTGAAGGGCTGCTAAAATGTTGGACCCAAAGCAAGAGAACTCAATAAATTGTTATTCCAAGAGTTTCTTCCCCCAAAGCTGTTCTTTAAAGATCCAAAGTTATACTAATAACAATACTGCAGGCTTCATGGATACTTATTCAAGTGGCATTCATTGGGTAGCCACTATATGACAAGGACTGGAAATGCAGAGATGAGGACATAGATGTCCCCCTCCCACCAACCTTTAGATAGAACCTTCTAGATAGAAGGTAAACAATTAAAGAAGTAATATATAGTACAGTGTATTAGGAGCATTCCTCAGAGTGAGGGAACACATTGTAGGGATCCCTAATCTAACCTTCAAAGATATAGAAGAAATTTCAACAGATATTAACCTTGAATAGTAAGTAGGCATTATGTTGCTTATTTTATTTCATAGAAAGGAAAAAGTTATAAAGATAATGTTTCAATGATTTCTAAGGTTGCTTTGGATATTGACAAGTGAAAGGAAAATATGCCAAAAATAAATTCCTCCTTTGGCATCATGGTAAAAGTGGAAATAAATATATTTGCATTATTGGACTAACAAAGCTCAAATTTTAGATTTTTTAAGGAGAGAATAAATAAGTTGTACCTTTCCTGCACTGTAACTGAGTAGGACAAAAGGTTGGGGAGGATTGGACATGCATGGCAAGAACTAGAATATATAACCAGTGTCCTAGTTTTTCAGAAACCTGGAAGCTCATCATTAGGTGATGATCCAAATTGGACAACTGGTGCAATGTGAAACTTCTCCCTGATGATATACTATGCTCTGGTGGAAATTCTACAAAGTGCCATAATCATGTCAGAGTCTGATAAAAGTGATCAGTTTTTTTGGCACAGAGGTATAAAATATCAAAGCACACAAATCTAAGGGCTAAATTTAACATCTCCTATGCTCATTGAATCTAAAAATACAAAGAACAAATAACATCCCAAAGAGTTAGATGATGCATTTGTGGAATTTTACACCTGGGCTTCAGACAGTCAATTTTTGCTTAAATTTTAATTGATTTTTCTTTAATTTAAATTAAAATTTTTTAATTTTCTTGTATATGTTGAATAATCAATAGATAATTTTAAGACCTTGTTTAAAAAGTGGTATTTCTATGCCAATGTTAGGGCCACCATTTCCTTCTGCTTATGGAGTGGTGAGATAATTTGTTACATTCATAAAAGTTGACATGCTCCATAGTGTCCTAATCTATGCCTCATTAAAAAGACATGTTTCCTAAATTGTTTTGTAAAATCCTTGAGTCTTTGAATGTTTAATTGCTTAGCTTGGTCCTTGGTATATATGAGATGCTCAATTAAAGTTTGTTTAATTGGGGCACCTGGCTGGCTCAGTCAGTAGAACATGCAACTTGATCTTGGGGTCATGAGTTTAAGCCCAATGTTGGATATAGATCTTACTTAAAAAAATAAATAAAGTTTGTTTAATTACATATAATTGTGTTGTATTGAACTTGTGTTGCCTTGCATTGAATTGGGTTAGACTAATTTGAGTTGCATTTGGAATAAATTGACTTGGATTGTAGGCAATTGAGTTGCACTGAAATGAATTGAACAGAATTGGCTTGACTGAGAAAGACCTCAGGGGCCATGGCCACAGGATGAGTAAATAAGCATTTGAATATATAACATAAAATAGTATAATTGGTGTTGTAACAACTGGAGAACTATTCACACCATGGGCTATGAGATCACTACATTCTAAAATTGTGCGTTGGAGTGGCCTTGGGAAGTAATAGAAATAAATACTAAGTCATATGCCAGGGCAACCATATATGATTGTGTCCTACACAAAGGTCACTGATGTGCAAGACAGTGAGTAGTAACCCTCTTTGTGTTCCACTAACCAAGCTATTGCCCTTATGAGATCTGTCTTCTGACATTCCCGGAAATAATTTTCCAATTCAGTTATATTGTCACATAAGAGTATGGACTGAAATAATTATTTTAAGTGAGTGAACAACTGATCTTATTTTCCTTTAGAAATCAATATAAAGAATAGTTGAAAGGCTGGGAGACCATCTAACCATTAGTTCAATAATCTTTTTGGGGTGTTTGCATCAGAGAATTTTATTTCTCCCATCTCTTTGGTTGCTAAACTTCATTTTATTTGCTTGATCTTCTTCCTACAACCTACCTTCTAAATGTTGGAATCCTTCAAGGATCCAGCTGAAATCACCTTATAGTATCTCTCTACACTTAGTCCTAAATAGTCTCCTTTATCTTCTGGTTTTAGATACTATCTGGTGGTCTTCATGTCCCTGATCCTAACCTAACATAAGAATATACAAATATCCCTATGCTCCACTCCTGTATTTCCAACTACCAACTTGTCTTCATTTGAATGTCTCCCAAGTAACTCAAGAATAAAATGTTCCAAATTGAAGTCTTGATTTTTTTCTCATTGAAATCTTTTCCTTCCTGTGTCTTTCCAGTTCCACTGAATGCCATTATCTGTATCTAATTCCTTTATGCCTCAAACCTGTGAAGTTCCTTTTGATCCTGCTCTTCTTGCAAACCTTGTTCTCTATTTTCAATCCCCATAAAGACAAGTGGTTTTCAAAATGGGATCTGAGAAGAATGGATCATTATTGAAAATCAAAAATGTTTCATGGTCTATGCAGAAATCCATGTTATTTTTCTATATTCTAAGAATATATTGAGACTCAAAAAAATGTATATGTTAAGGAAATGAACACTTGCCTATTTTTAGAAAAATTATGGTATCTGTGTAATTAGTCATTGTGCAAAGTGCTTGGGACCTCCTACTCTTACATATGCATTTTTTTTTCTATCATTGGACCCTCTGATACTGTGATTTATAATATGAAATCTATATTTGGTCTTGTCTTTCTTGGCACAGAGCTCCTGAAACCCTTGGAATTTCCTAAGTGAAGAGAGACAAAGGTGTTTCTTATTATGTTAATGAGCAGACTTAAGGATAGGGGCTGGCTGCCAGGAGAACCAGCTGTGTGATTACAGCAACTTTCAGTCCCACCCTCCCACCCCCTTACCTCAGGGGAGGGAGAAGGTATGGAGATTGAATCCATTGCCAATGGTCAATGATTTAATTGCTCCTGACTACTTAATGAAGCCTCCATCAAAATCCCGAAGGCCAAGGTTTGGAGAGCTTCAGGGTTGGTGAATACTTGGAGGTGCTGGGAGAATGGCACTCTGGGAGAAAGCATGGAGGCTCTGAACCCTTTCCTCAGATTTTGCCCTAAGCGTCTCTTCCTTTGGCTGTTCGAGTTATATAGTTTGCAATAAACCAGTATCTAGTAAGTAAAATGTTTCTCTGAGTTCTGTAAGCCACTCTAGCAAGTTAATCAAACCCAAAGAGTGGGTCCTGGGAACTTCTGATGTGTAGCTGGAGAGTATGAAGGACTGTTGACAATCTGGGCTTGTGAGAGAGTCAGTCTGAAGTAGAAGGAGGGTTTCATTGAACCCCTGATCTGCAGCCAGTCAGTCAGAAGCACAGGGAATGACCTGGGCTTGCCACTGGCAACTGGAGTGGGAGGCCATCTTATAGGACTGAACCCTTAACCTGTGGATCCCGATGCTAGCTCCAGGTAGATGGAGTCAGACTTGCTTTTTAGTCTTGTGGGGAAAACCCTCCCCTTCCACACATTGGAATTGAGTCCAGGAACCTAAAAGAAACTCAAAGAGGACAATGACAAATATCCGACAGAATTTTAGGTTACAGCACAATAACTACCACATAGGAGGCATGGTTAACGGCACATTCTCCAGCTTCATGAGGATACTTGTGTTTTCATGATGCTCCCTGTTCATTGCTACTAAGAAAAAACTAATGCTCATTTAGTACAACTGTCTCCAGAGACTAGATTCTCATTCGTCTAATCTAGCATATGGTCAATATAAAGTAATTGTTAAATTCTCTGACTACCAATTCAATTAACTAGTGAGACCTGTAGTGCTGTAATTAACATCTAACATAAAAGCCTGAAGACTATTACTGGGATCTAAACTGTCGGCCTTGTGAATTATTCAAAGACTAGTTAACAGTGACTTTGGTCTCCCTGCCCTTTATTGAGGTTCATTTTCCAGGTCAGACAGTGGGTCACAGAATGTGGTTTAGGAGCAGTGAAAGGCCATTAAGTTTCTCCATAAACTGTTTCCTTGTGGCATTCCTCTGTAGAAAGTGGCAGTGTCTCTACATATCGTGTAACAATCATCCTGGGGACAAGGACTCCACCATCCTGGGTACAGCGCTGCAATTACTGGTCTGCTCATTCCTTACTATGTGTGTTCTTAGTCCCGTGTGATGCCGTTCTTATTCTCAGAGCTTTGTGACCTATTACTCTAGCATCAAGACTTACTATGTCTTAGCATCCGATAGGACAACCCCTCTTTCTTTATACTGTTTTCTTCCACCTTTCATTAAGAAATAGGTCCAATTTTCTTGCTTCTTTTCATGTCTCATAATTTTTGGTTGACTGTGTATAAAAGAACGGTAGAG
The DNA here is from genome assembly GCF_963455335.1 of Martes martes. NCBI lineage: Eukaryota > Metazoa > Chordata > Mammalia > Carnivora > Mustelidae > Martes > Martes martes. The sequence continues at coordinate 32,048,906 of NC_137891.1, read as the reverse complement.
AATGAAGTAAATATTTATGCCTAAAAAAGAGAAGGTTCATTCTATCTGGCAAATAGGGTGGAGTCTTGAGTTCTTGGAAACTATGGGTAGACAGTAGCCTCGAGAGCTTGTGCCCGAGGGAGGTCTCTCTCAGCTCCCCTGTCCTGCCTTCCAACTTTTTCCTGAGTTCCAAAAAAGGCTGGTGACGGGGCAGCCTCCCTTAATACTTTGGGATCCTAGAGACTCCAAAGCCTCATGCCAGGTCACATTCAGGCTTGACAATTGTGTTAGAATTTCCACAGGTTTCTTTACTCACTCCTGCTGTGGACCAAGGATGGCAGCAGCTGTAGGTCTTGTCTCTCCTGAGAAGGTCTCATCGCTTTCTGAATTTTTGTTTGTTAGGTTTCTTCGCTTCCTCAGCCATTGGCTCGGTTTAAATACACAACATGATTTTCCAGACTGTTCTTATTATTAGGATGAGAATGCAACATTCTTGCAATTTTCTCAGTTGTGAGCTAAAGTGGAACTCCTTTATTGGTACGCATAACTCAGGTGGGCCCATATTGTCCTTTTCTTATCTGGTTTTGAAATGGCCCTTACACCAGGCTCAGTTTACTCTTTTTAGATTTTCTGTAATAACTTGTAAAAAAATTAGAATTCCCTGTTCTTTGAAAGCTTGTTGGAATTCATCTTTACAACTATCTTGACCCTAATATTTGAGGAGTAGGATGCCTGACTTATACTCCTATTTCTTTAATGCTTATTGAGCTAGTAAATTTTTCAGTTTTGCTCATGCATATGTGTGTGTGTGTGTGCATGTGTCAAGTGGTATTTTAAACATTTTTTACATTATATAATGTTTCAATTTATTGGGATACTTTTTTAAAGTCTCAGTTCTGGAAGATTGGAACACAGAGATAGACCAGGCTCAGTCCCTACCCTCCAGGAGCTAGTAATTAAAAGGGAGAGGCAGACATATTGTACTTAGAACTACATGCAACTACAAAGATGGACTGAGTAGTAGTCTTCACAGGGATAGCAAAGAAATCACATCTCTGAATTTATCTCAATCTAAGGCCTTTACTTGATAAATAAGAAATTTAGTCTTATGGAACCCAAGGAGATTGTCCATGAAGCAAAATTATAAGAGACTGGGATGTAAGCTAAGATAGTCATTTCTTAATTCAGGGTAAGAGATCTTTCCAGTAATGGACAGCTGTTAATCTGGCATTGTGTCCTAGTGCTGAAATGCCAGGGGAAGATTAAGTAGCCATTAGCTTGAGGTAATGATGTAGTCACAAAGTAAATTATCTTTTAAAAAATATTTATCTGTGGTTATTTCCTATTGAAATATTTTCATATTGTTTAGTCACATCTTCTTTTTTCCACAAACTTATCTTTCCACAAACTTGTCTTCTTAACCTAAGTAACCACTTTTGTTTTTATTAATCTTCTCTATTTCTCTTTAGCTCCTTATTTCTTTGATTTATGCAATTATTTATTTATTTGCATTTATACTGTTGATCTTCTAACTTTTGTTGATTACTTAGCACTTTTTTAAATTTAATATTTTATTATGAAAAACTTAACATGTATGAAGGTAGAATAATATATGCTCCAATGTGCCCAACCAACTCTAAGTATGATCAGCTCATGGTCTCTTCTCTTTCTTCCATACCCATATCTATCCTCCCTTTATTATTTTAAAGAAAATCTTAGACATTATATCATTTTATTCAAAAGTTTGAGTGTCATTTCTAAAAGATAATGACTTTTTAGAAACTTAAAATACCATTTTCACACATTGAAAATATCAAACTAATACTATAATATTAATAAATATCCAGTCAGTGTTCCAGTTTCCCCCATCATCTCCTGTTATGTCTGAATCCATACATTGTAATTGGCTGATATATCTCTTAATTCATGAATTCTTCCATTCTTTTTCTTCCTTGCAGTTTATGTGTTGAAGCAATCCTGTCGTTTGTTCTGCAGCATCTCTCACAGTCTGGATTTTGTTGTCTGCACCCCATGGTGTCCCTTAACTTGTTCTTCCATCCCCTGAAACCTGTTTCTTGCTTCATGTAGTTGAATCTAGAGATCTAGTCAGATTTCAAGTTGATTTTCTGGCAATCCTGTGTTACAGGTGGTAGGTGCTCTGTCCTTCTACTGGGAGAGGCATAATGTCTAATGCCTGCCATTTAGTGAAGTTAGCAGTCACCGATGAGCATTGCCTACATTCACTACATTCATTCTTCAGAGTTTTTAAAGGATGATATTCTTTATAATTATAAATATTTTATAATTATAATTATAATATATTTATATACTGTATATATTAATATATTATATATAAATATATATTATATATAATATTATATTAATATATATTAATATATATTAATATATATAAAATATATATTTATTTATATATATTTATATATTATATAATAATTATAATTATAATTATATATATAAATAAATATATAAATATATAAATATATATTATTTATATATATTATTTATATATATTATTTATATATATTATTTATATATATATTTATATATATTTATATTATAAATAAATAAATAAATATATAAATATATTTATAATTATAAAGAAATTATTCTTTATAATTTCTCCTTCATTTGGTAGCTTGAACAGTATACCAAGGAAGATTTCTGCTATCAGAAATTTGGTTAGGTTGAGAACAATTTGATTTGCAAGTAGAGGTTACAGGTTTGATTTTTTTTTTTTTTTACTTATATAATAGTTTTCAACAATAATGAGTTGGTTCTCTACTATCCCTCAAAGATGAATTTTTTGTGTCTTATGAACTCATGAATTTAAACATATATTTATATCTATATTGTAATTATTATCTTTATGATATTCAAAATGTCCCCGCTGTGTCTAGTAGGAACCTCTTGAAATCACTTTCTGAGTCATCTTTGAGAATTTTTTTTCCTGTTTTTATTTTTTAAATTTTTGTTCATTTTGTTGTTGGTGTAGTTTTTTCTGTTTTATTTTGTTTTGTTTTTGCAAAGGAGGTATCAAAATGACTACATCATGAGAAAACGTTCCAGATTTATCCTGCACATACATTCCCCAGATTCAGAATCAGCCATTTTCTCCAGAAACTGTGCTTCCCCTTAGTGGGAAATGGTATTTAGAAAGCAAACAAGCTGGGTGCTTTGGTTACTGTTTCTAGGCATTGCTAATGGACAGCATTTTGTGATCTGATAAACTTACTTAGATTATATGTTTACTTTCTAAATTCTGCTTTAGCCATATACTACAAAGTTTTACTACTACTATTTTCATTATCATTTCATTATAACTATTTCTTAATTTTCTTTATAATTTTCTTTTGATTGAAATGTTGCTTAGCAGTATGTTATTATGTATTCATTGAACATGGGCTTTTAAACTCTTTGCTTTTAATTTCTCATTGTGTTGCCTTATGGTCAAAGAACATAGTTGGTCTGATATTGATAATTTGCAACATATAGAGGCCTATGTCGTGGCCTAATAACAGTCCATATCTATCAATGTTTTCACTTGGATTTTAAAAAGTACAATTCATCGGTCCTGGTAATTTGGAGGAGAAGCCTAGGTATAAATTCCCAAGAATGACTTCTCAGATTTCATCTCTTTTTACTTTATTCTTCAGCCTGGTGGAGCTTTTGTGTTGCCTGGTTGTTACCAGTGGACATAGACATCAGAAACCAGGGCCAACATTGCTGCTGATATCTGTGGTGAAAGGGCAGGCAATGATTTGGCCAAGGCATGTGGGAAGAAGCTTTCTTCCAATTAAACTTTTCCTTGCTGCCTCTGGTTGTCATCTGTCCCAGGAACTGGCTTCCTATCACATACACAAACACCACACACACACACACACACACACACACACACACACACATACCACATACTACACATCTCATCCCCCCATCCCCTGCACACACACACACAAACCATGTCACACACACCAAACACACCACACTAAACACACCACACCAAACACACCACACCAAACACACCACACCAAACCCACCACACCAAACACACCACACCAAACATACTGCACCAAACACACCACATCACACCACACACATATACACTACATTACACACACACATATACCATACATACACACATGCATGCACACACAAACCTACATCACACATACCACATACCACACACCAGTTCAAGATAGATTTCAAGCTAGCCTACAGTTTTTATGGTTTATTGGTTTCCTCTGGCTTCTATAGATTCTCCAGCTTTGATTTTGACTCAGTAGCTTCTCAAGGTAAGCTACTGGTAAGAAAGGTAAGAAGCAGAAGCTTCCTCGTGTCCATTCGTAAGCTAAGTTATTGGGTTAACAGCATTTGAAAATTAAATCAAAGACAACATCTAAGACATTAATGTCTTAACTTAAATGTTATGTGAAATGGTCTTGAAAACCACATCAATCTCCTGATTTAGTGAGAAGGGCGTCTCAGACTTCAGTGAAGTCATAAACATCTTCAGAACTAAGTATTTCTAGAAGCTTTTAAGAAGGAAAAAAAGAAGATAGCAAAAGTATATATTTGAGCCTTTGTGTCCATGAAAAGATGTTTTATTTATGGGAGAAGGGGCAGGCAACATTATGGAAGAGAAAAAATTCGAAATGTTCTAATATCTAAAGTGTTAAGAAAGATCTAGCTAGGGGGCACCTGGGTGGCTTAGTTGGTTAAACGACCAACTCTTGATTTTGGCTCAGGTCATGATCCCAGGGTGCCCAGATAGAGCCCCATGTCTGTTGAGCCCTGTGCTCAGCAAGGAGTATACTTCTCTCTCTGTCTCTCCCTTTGTCCCTCCTCTCACATGCTCACTCTTTAAAATAAATATATACATCTTAAAAAAAGAAAGATCTAGCTAGGCTTTCATTATATATTTAGCTAAATTTCCTAGTATTATTTATTGAACAATGCATTCCTCTCTAATTACTCTGTGATTCTTTCTTTATCATACAGCAAGTTCTTATATCAATACTAAAATTTGCTTTCGACTGGTCTGTTTAGCTGATATACTTATTGACTCTTTCATACCCTTGTTTAAATCAGCCATAAAATATATTTTAATATGGCAAATCCCTCCGCTTTATTATTTTCAAAATAGCATTCATTTTTTCCTCATCCATTTATTATTCCAGAAGAAAAACATCAGGAACACTTTGTCTTTAAAATTCTCAGTTAAAATAATTTATTTCTTCATAGTATTAGTAGTAATTTCCATAATGATTAACATTTTGCCTATCAGTTTTAGGCTACAAGATGTTCCAGGTGCTTTTTCTGCAATATATTTCTTCCTTTCAAAAATGCGTTTAGTCAGATAAAATTATAGCCATTTTTAAGTGAGGGAACAAAAGTTCAGAGAAATAAGTAGCTTGTTCAAGGTCACAACACTAGTAAGTAGAAGAAATAGAATTTAAATCCAGATATTTTTACCTCAAAGATGTTATAGTCTTCCTTGCACTGATTCACGCTGTACTTTTCAACTGGTAAAATAATTGCTTTATTCACTTATTTTATAGGGTATATTTTTAAAATGAAAGACATTTACACTTTAAAAAAAAGAGAGAGAGATGGCTAAAGGAAGCACTGGTTGGAAAGGAAGGGCCTGAGAATGGCTCTGAGTTCAATGTCATTGGCAAGCAAATGTTAGGTGTCTCAAGGACAACAAACACATCGATTAAGTATGTCCCGTATATCCAACTGCCATGCTCCATTCCCTGATCTCTTCCCAATGGCCTTTTTCTCTTGCTCTCAAATTCCATTTATATATGCTTGGTTTGATTAAAAAAATGTAGAGGTAAATAAACATAATGATGACTGAAGAATAAAGATAATAAGTGGTATCTTTTTCTAAGCCATACCATGTGCCAACTCTTCAGCTAATTACTTCATCTAATCCTTATTTCTCTCAACTCACACATGAGGAAACTTGGCCTCAGGGAGATTAAGTAATTTGCCAAAAAATAAAAAAATAAGTAAAAAAGTCACAGCTCCTAAGTTGTGAAAATGGAATCCAAACCAATACCTGACTTTTTTTTCCCCAATTGCCTTAGCAAAAAAATAAATAAATAAATAAAATGGGGGCAAAATGGTGAGGCTATCAACTGTAAGTCAAGTTGTAAAAGCCTATCTAACCCATCAGCTTATTTTGAGACACTTCCAGTCACAGGAAGTAACCAAAAAACCAAGCTGAGTGCTGAGTCTTTCTCCCACGTTTCCAGGCAAAACAGCAGTCAAATCCAGAGGTCTTCTTGCTCAATGAAGGGAAAGAAACAAAGGAAGAAATCCGGGGCGAGGCTGAGCAATTAGCTAATGGTGCATTTATGTACAAGTAAGATGTGATCCTTTCTTGTGTTCTCAAGAGGAACTTGAGAACATAACTTGCCAAAGAGCACTTCTTCCCCCATACCTAAACCCTAGAAACATTAGATCTGACCAACATGAGCTATATTTGTAATTTCCTAAATAAATACCAAAGTTAGACAGCAGTCAGGGTGGCAGGAAGGATACCACTCCAGCTGGGTACAACTATATATATATTTTCTGCAGGGCTAGCAAAAACTGCTCAACAGTCCTTCCCCCCTTCGACTGCAAGGTCCTTAAGAGCAGCAGTAAAAGCAATTAACAGTTGTTCACATTGTGGTTTCTCAAGATACGCTATCATACTGAATCCTTACAACAGCTCTGGGAGGTCGAATATATTATCACCGACCTTTTGAAGTTGTTACAAATGCAGTACTGAGAATTCAAAGCAAACTACCTGAAGTCACAAAGGTGGTGAATGGCAGGTTATATTTGAATACAGTGAATAAGCTGGGGAACACGCTGGAGTCTTGGCAACATAGCAAAATAAGAAAGGGAAGGAAGCTCTGTTTGGGCCATCATGAGCAGAGCTACTGCCTTTGACAGGTTGGCTCTTGGCAAGGTGAGATGACTGTCAGGGATGTTCCTAACATGGATATAATTTGGGTCATTCTTCCTTTAGTAAAGTATTTAGTAAACCTTCTGGTGTCATGCTAACCAGTGACTAACTTAGTATCAGGAACATGCTAGACACAAAATCAGTGATTAATGAACAAATGACTTTGGGATATTTGCAGTAACACAAAGGAAGATCCTGGTAGAGTCTCTGTTGCTCCAGCTGGCCTTCGTGTGAACCCTGTGTGTCTTCGGCATGGTCGAGCCGGTGGTAGAACATATGAAGGGTTTTCCTGTTAGGAAGATTTGGTACATACAAGAACAAGTGTTGGGAAAGGAGTGGGCACAAATGCCAAGCTGGGGGTATGCTAGTATATGGTAGCAATTAGGAGATGGAGAAAGAAAGAGTAGAAAATGAATTTAATGACTTTGCAAAGCTTGAGGAAATTAGACAAGTAGCCAAAGAATATAAATACGTTAAATATAAAAAATAATTTAAAAAAATCAAGGTTTAACAGTGTGTTAATCTTCTGTGGCGTCTGTAGAAAATACCAAACAGTGTGGCTTACCCATAGAAATGGAGTTTCTTACAGTTCTGGAGGGTAGAAGTCCAAAATCAAAGTGTCAGCAGAGCCAGGCTCCCGCTGAAGGCCTTAGGGAAGAACCTTCCTTGCCTCTTCTAGCTGCTGGTGGCTGCTGGCAATTCTGGATGTATGGTGGCTTGCAGACCTATCACTCCAATCTCTGCCTCTGTAGTCCTCTAATTTGGGGTACTTCACCATGGCAAGCCCAGGACACTAGCACAGACTTTGGTACTGAGAAGTGATGCATTGCTGTTGCAAATAATTGAAAATATGGAAGTGGCTTCGCGATCGGGTAATGGGTAGAGTCTGGAAGAATTTGGAAGCACGTAATAGGAAAGGTTTAGATTCCCTAGAAGAGACATATGAAAAAACATCTAATGGTTGGGAATGTCCATTCTGTCTGGTCCCACCATTATATTTTGGAAGCAGATAACCTATTTTCTAGTTTTACACGTTTACGGATGGACAAGAGATTCTCCCTCAAGACTGCAGCATCAACTCCTGCCCGAGTTTTCAGACTGCTGGCCCACCCTACAGATTTCAGACTTGTAGTCCCCATGATCCCAGGGGCTAATTCCTTTAAAAATAAATGTGCATATACATATGCACCTACCTGTGTGTACACCAGTGTATGCACATCTGTGTATATGTGTGTATGTATGTACGTGTGTGTGTATGTGTGTATGTATGTGTGTATGTATGTGTATGTATATATGTGTGTATATGTATACATATAGAACCGCGTATTGACACTGATTCTACAGGCAATGCTGACTGTTACCAAGAGCAATGAAAAGAAATCTGTTTCATACCTAAATTAGCATTATATTTAAGATAGTTCATTGAGCAATGTTAGAATTGATCATTTAACAAGTTTGATTTTTTCAAAGCTTTAGGAAATACAGGGACACATGCTAATTGTTAGCATAAATATTTTTTTGTAAAAGAGTTGGCAAAAATAAGTATAAAGGTTAATTGTACCTAATTAAAGCTTTAGCAATATATGCTTTTATATATTTTCTTGGTCTGATGAGAAGGCAGCTAGTTAGATATAGTATATTCCAAAGATAGGATATGGGTGCCTAAGTCAGGGCTTCATTAAATATTTAAATATAAATATTAATTGGTGAGGTTGATCATTTTCACCTGACTACAATATAAACAACATAGCAAGTTATTTTCTCTCTTCCCTTTGACTGTCTTTTCTCTACATAAAAGACACAATTCATTTCTAGATTTTTAGTAAGTATACACTGTGATTAAAGATTCCATGTGATATCAAGGAACTTATGTTTATATATATTTAAGTATATTAAGCTTATTAACATTACACATAGTGAACTCCTACTAAACTGATATATTATTCTCTTACAGCTAATTTCAGAGCTCCATTGAAAAGTTTAAAAGCTCAACCCAACATGGACAGATCAGTAAAAAAAAAAAATCTTGATTTTTGAAACTGTAGAGTGAGTGTATTATATACCTTGAAAGTGATTTCCCTGCAGTATGCATAGCTCAATGGGTCCATTTCCCAGGGGAATCTTCATGTGTTCTACTTGCCTGCATTCTTTTGTTCCTGTTTTAAGGTCATGGCTGAAAATGTAGTGGGTTTGGGTGCAGCAGAAGTGAATGTGAAAGAAATTAGCCATAGCCACTATGACATGTGCTGTAGAAAGTTTAGGGCATGGGAGTTCAGCTCTCTTGAAGTTGTAGGAAAAGGGAACCTGGTACTCTGATAGCCCGTGGACACAGCTTCCTGGGTATTACCAGAAAAACCAGCTGGAAAATTACTAAAAGAAAGGACTCCTGCCAGTATCCTTCGTTGTCAGACTATTTTACTGAAAATAACCATGATTCATTATGTATGATGTGGAAAGAAGTCATGCATGCATCAAGTTCTCATTTATGGGGTCTGCTTTTAGAAAGCACACCTGGGTCTACCTGGGTATCTTCTCTTGCTCCAATTTAAATTCTAGCACGGAACAGCACTGTGGAATGAATGGGAATTTTTTGCTCCACTAAATTCCTGGGGTGTTCATGGAGGTTCCCCAACACTGGCTGATTCTTGAATGTCTCCAGCCCTGCATGAGATCCAGTGGTGGTCTAGCTCCCAACTCCCTGTAGTTGTTTGCTCTCTGTAGATCTACTTTGTCTGGCTTCATGGAGACTTGCCCTTATGAATACAAAGCTTCTATTGTAGATAAAAACTCAAGGGGACGCAGACGGGTTTCAGCAACTCTTTCTCTGCAAGTTCTCTTATTTCTTATTATCCTACTTTTGAATTTCCCTATCTGTCTTCTGACCTCAGCAATACCATGATGCTCTGTGGTCTCCCACCTACACAGCCACCAGGAAGTGTCCCCAGGGAGAGAGATTTCATCATCCTGGGTCCACCTCACTTGAGTTCATTCTCTTGGGAAGCGTAAGTCTGCACTGTCAGTTCTCCAACATCTAAAATCGTTATTGTGTATACTCTCTTCAGTTATATAATTGTTTTTGGCAAAAGCCTGGACCATTACAAGCTACTCTATCATGGCCAAAAGAAGGATTCTCTGAGAACATGTTTTAAATTTGTTTCTTGCCTTGGGAGTCACTGGAACATCCAGTTAGTATAAATTTAAATTTCAACCTGGAAATAATCTAATTTGCCTCCTACAGTCTCAACCAAAACAGGATATCCATCTTGTCCTCTTCCTGTGTTGACTGGAACATTATTATTTCTAGACTATTCTCTCACTGAACGTGTAACCCTTTCGGCAGGGGAGGCCTTTTATTTCCCCCCTTCGTTTGTTGATGAGGGTTAAAACCTAAGTCCTTCGAGGATAGAGCCTGGATTTCTCTTCCATGATAGTCAGTTTCATTACATAGTTACACTGATTTTAAGTTTCCTTCTCATTTCTGGTCCCCGTTTGCATTTTGAGCTGAGTTATGCCTTTAAAAGAATATGTATTACAAATGGTCAGGGTTTGGGGAAAGAGGGACTCTCATGAATTTCTGGTTAGAAGTGTCAATTTTGAAAATTTTACAAAGTCTATCAACCTTTCAAAGGTATACAGCCTATGATGCCAAAATTAATTGCAGGATAATTTACATTAGCTAAAGTTTTCAAACAATTTAAAGGTCAGTCATTATATAACTGGTTAGATACCCTTTTATAAGCATACGATGTAGTTTAAAGAAAGGATGAAGATATTTTATGTTACGATGTGAAACTATCTCTAAACTCTATTGTTAAGTAAAAAAGCACAATGAATTATAGCATGCATAATACATGTTCTATCTAAATAAAAATACGGTACAGTTGACCCTTGAACAACATGGGTTTGAACTATGCAGGTCTACGTACACCCAGATTTTTAAAAAATAAATACAGTATGGTACTATCACTATGTTTTCTCTTTCTTACAATTTTCTTTTTTTACTGAAATATAATTAGTGAGTATTATATTAGTTTCAGGTGTATAATAGAGTAATTCAACAATTCTTTAAATTTCTCAGTGCTTATCAAGATAGAGCAACTCTTAATCCCCATTATCACTTTCATCCATCCCCCAGCCCACCTCCCCTCTGGCACCACCTGTTCCCTGTATTTGTGAACCTGTTTTTGTGTTTGTATCTTTTTTCTTTATTTTTTTTGTCCTTAAATTCCACATATCAGTGAAATCATGTGGTATTTTTCTTTCTCTGTACGTCTTATTTCATTTAGCATTATACTCTCTGGGTCTATCCATGTTATTTCAAATGGCAAAATTTTATTCTTTTTTATGGTTGAGTAATATTACACACACACATACACATACACACACAAACACACCACATCTTTATCCGTTACCTGGGACACTTGGGTTGCTTCCATATCCTGGCTATAATAAATAAATCTGCAATAAACATAGGGGTACATATGTCCTTTCAAATTAGTATTTTCATATTTTGGGGGTAAATACTCAAAAGTGGAATTACTAGGTCATCTGGTATTTTTAATTTTTTGAGGAACTTCTATATTGTTTTCCATAGTGGGTACACCAGTTTGCATTCCCACCGGTGGTGTGCGAGTGTTCCTTTTTCTCCACATCCTCATCAATATTTGTTATTTCTTATTTTTTATTTTAGCCATTCTGACAGGTGTAAAGAGATATGCCATTGTGGTTCTTATTTGCATAATTTGTGATGTTGAGCATTTTTTCGTGTATCTATTGGCCATCTACACGTCTTCTTTGGAAAAATGTCTATTCAGGGTCTCGGCCCATTTTTTAATTGCACTACTTATAAGGTTTTTGGTGTGAGTTCTTTATATATTGTAGATATTAACCACTTATCCTTGTGATTTTCTTCACAACATTTTCTTTTCTCTAGCTTACTTTATTGTAAAAATACAGTGTATAATACAATAACATAAAAATAAGTGTTACTCAGTTATTGATGTTATCAGTAAAGCTGATAACAACAACAGTAAACAGCTAATCAACAGTAGGCTATTAGTAATTAATAACCCACTTTGGGGAGTCAAAAGTTATATATGAATTTTTTACTGTGTTAAACTTCAGTGCTCCTAACCTCTGCATTGCTCAAGGGTCAATTGTATGTAAAAATTTTACTTTTATATGCACAGCCTGTATCTACAAAGATGCATGATGCTCTGGTGTTTTTTATGATTTCTATGTAAGAAAACTGGGTAGATAGGCATGAGGGCTGGGGAAGAAACTTTACTGTAAATGTTTTTGTGTATTGTTAAACCATATAAATATATTACATTTTGAAGAAAATTCGAAAAAACAAAAGAAGTTCTTATACTTTATCTACTATATCCACATCTGGAGTTTTTGAGTTATTGAGTCTACTATATATTCAGACCTGGGAATCTACGACCTTCCTAATCACAAACTCCAGTATTCTGCTTATTCCCAGTTTTATAAAGAAATTATTGACATATGATATTGTGTAACTTTAAGGTATATAACATAATAATTTGATACATGTATACATTGTGAAATAATGATCAGGGTAAGATTAGTTAACACCTCTATTACCTCGGGTACCCCCCATTTTTTGTGTCAGGGGATGATAGAACATATACAATCTATACTCTTAGCAACTTCTAAATCTGTAATACAACATTGTTAACTATAGGCAGTATTCTGTGCATTGGTTCCCAGACCTTGCTTTTCTTTTTCTTTTTCTTTCTTTCTTTCTTTTTTTTTTTAGATTTTATTTATTTGAGAGAGAGAGAGAGAGAGATAGCAGGAGCAAAGGTATAGAGGGAGAGGGAGGATGAGGCTCTCCACTAGCCTGGAGCCCGATATGGAACTCTATCCCAGGTCCCCGGGATCATGACTTGAACTGAAGAACTTCCTGATGGAGATGGCGACATGGTTGTAGGATTGGAGCTGGAATCCCTGTGATGTCCTCCATGAGTCCTGCTGTTCTTTCACTTAATGAGCCCTGCACTTAATGAACTGAGCCACCCAGACACCCCTCTTGTTTTTCTTACAAGTGGAAGTTTGTACCCATGGACTTTCATCTGCCATTTCCCCCAAACCCAAGCCACTGGCGATCACCATTTTACTTACTGTATTTTTTTTTTAAGATTTCACATGTAAGTGAGATCATATAATATTTATATTTCTCTGTTTCACTGATTTAGCTTAATACTTTCTTTAGCTCCAAAATTTCCATTTATTTTTTTTAACGTTTTATTTGAGAGAGAGAGTGAGCATGCATGCACACAAGTGGAGGAAGGGGCAGAGAGAGAGAGTCTTGAGCAGAAAGCTGAGAGACTACTGAGCATGGAGCACAATGTGGGGCTTGATCTCATACCCCTGAGATCATAACCTGAGCTGAAATCAAGAGTCAGATGCTTAACTTACTGAGCCACCTAGGTGACTCTCTATTTACTTCTTCTTCTTCTTTTTTTTTTTTAAATAATTCCTGTCTTTCTGTTAAATTTCTCATTTTTTGCATGTATTATTATCCTGATTTCATTGAATTCTCTCTGTGTGTTTTCTTGTTGCTCATTGAGCTTCCTTAAAATAATTTTGAATTTTATATTGGGCAAATCACAGATCTCCATTTCTTTGAGACTGGTTCCTGGACAATAACTATGTTCTTTGATGATGTCCTATTTCCTTGGCTTGTCATGTTCTTAAAGTCTTGTCTTCTGTCTTCACATTTGAAGAAGGAGCGGTCTTCCCCCATCTTCAATGACTGGCTTTGGGAGACCAACACCTCTGTCAGCCTTGTTAGAGATTTTGAGACTTTTTCAGAGTTTTCTATGCACCCACTTGCTCCACACTTCTTGTGCCCTCTTGTGACAGAATTCTTGAATTTGCATCCTTCTCTCAGTCTTACAAGGTCAAGCTAGAACTGACAATATTACTCTTTCTCCCCCTAGTATGATGCTAAATGTTTAAGTTCCTTCCCAGGCCCATAGAGTCAGGCCAGCTCGCTGTACATGCTCAGTGTTCATCTGTAAAGATGCTCCCCATCACCAGGAGCACATCTAGGGAGCCAGCCATGGGGTGGAGGTATGAGGGGTAAACTGTTAAGGGTTTTCAGTGCTTGTGAGCCAGTGGCGGAATCTGCAGATGAAGTGTCCCCAGTGACTCCTGGACGGCCTTCCTGATGGAGACGGTGACATGGTTGTAGGACTGGAATCCCTTTGATGTCCTCCAACAGCCCTGCTCTTCTTTCAACGGCTCCCTGCCCACCAGTGGCCCAGCACACTTCAGTATTCTGATGGGACAAGAGAAAAATAAGTCTCCTTGGCAGCTTCCCACACATGCTCAGCATGGGCTGAGATGATGTGCTTGGCACAGATCTGCACTGCCTTGGGAGAGGGAGAAGTGAAACTGTCCCTTTTACCCTCTTCAGTGCATCCAGTCGCCAGGGTTTGTGACCCAGTGGTGACTGGACCTTCTCCACTGAACTCCAGGGCTTTCACAAAAGCTCTCTCATCCCTGGGTGATTCTCTAAATTGATGTTCTTCAGGGGGAATATGGTAGAAAGCTCTTCTTCCACGATGATGTTGATGTGTATCTCCTTAATATTCTTTACAGCAAAGAAAGCAGGAACAAAATACAAGTGCTAAATTTTCCATTACTTCAGACCCACAAACGAGATTCTGTTTTTTAATAGCTCCTACGGAACAGCATAGGAGGGGCTCGATTGGCAGTGATAGCAATCCATGGGGTGGCACGGTGGTCTAAATGTAGAAAGCAAACATGGGCGGCAGTCATGGAAACACAGTGCTTGGAATAAACCAGCAGTTAGTTCTATTTTACTGTTTACTGATTAGACCACACATAAAGTAATGTTTGTTTTGATTGCTATTTATTACAGGGAAGATACACTGTCTTAAGTCAAGTTACTAAGAAGCAGATTCTGAAATGAAGACTTGTGTGAAAGAGGTTTATTAAGGAAGTGCTCTGAGGAATGCTGATGAAGGAGATTGCTTAGCAGCAAGATGGTGAAGGGAGGGAGCCAAGCAGAGGACAATTTAAGTTCTACTTCAACCTGATTCTATAGGGATGCTCTCAAATGAAAGAAAGACTTCAGAGTTGCCCAAAACTGAGAGAAGGGAACTAGGCATTCAAACGTCTCCAACTCTGTGTTGTTAGCCAAAGGCCCTTAGCATGGGCAGTAAATTTCCAGACACACTGCTTCTCTACGGACCCACAAGAGTCTCCAGCAGGTTAAGGACAGTCCTCTAAGAAACAGACCAGACAAAGCACAACTAGAGGCAGGGAAGGGACACACCACAACCACAAAAACCATAGTGTATGACTGATTGAGCTGCAGAGTATTTGCACAGGAAGCTGTAGTCTTCTCAGGGAGGAACAAATATCTTCAAATGGTGTCTTACAGAAAGGGGTTAAATGTGTCTATGTGGCCTCCAGATATTAGACTAAAACTTCTAGATGGAAGGAACCTTAGAAAGGTTAAAAATTCTCTGAACCTTTTCAGAGTTCTCTATAGATGTCACAACCTAGGTCGGTGGGAGGGAGCATCTTCCTATTCTGTGATATTTGGGGTCACCCCACCAATGTAGTAGTGAGTTCGGATGTGGTTCGAGCTCCCAAATTGTGAGCAAACTAGACAATCAAGTTGTCAAGATTTGGTTCTCTGAATATATTTTAAGGAGAGGGAAAATGTCCTATAAACTTCTTTTCCCCAAATTGTACATTTATTAAAAATAAGGGATTTTCAAAAAAAAATAAGGCATTTTCTTATCAATTATTTTCTCTGAAACACTGTGCCTCCTCATGTTCAATCTTCTGGAAGAGTTTAGGTCCAAATAATGTGTGGCTAGAAGAATAAAAAGGAAAAAAAATTAAAAACCCACTTCTGTACCTTCCTGTTTTCTTGTTGGCTGTGCTATGCAATAAGTAAATGGAATCAAATTAAATCTCATGAGGAGACCACTGACCCAATCTGAGGAACTTCTGAGAAAGAACTTTCATTCTTTTATGCCCTCTTTTCTCATTCTCTCTCTCTCTCTCTCTCTTTTTTAGAAGAAAGCTTTCTGTAAACACAAAATTTCAGGTGTGGAGAGTGGGCCTCTAAAGAAAGATCTGAGGGACTTTGGCAAAACGTAATTAAAGAAAAATTCCCTCACTCTAATCAAAGATGCCAAGCATCCCTGCTCTGAGGAGACTTTACCTTTAAAAATTAGGCAAATGAGGCCGTCAGAATTTGAGAGAGACAGGGACAACCATTTTCTGTTTCTAATGGTCCATGTCCAATCCTTCAGACTGAGGCTTTATCAATTTTTTTTTTTTTTCTAGAGAGCAGAAAATCCTCACTAGCAGGAGCTATTTAAAGGCTCTGGCCTTGCATTGAAACTGCAGATTTGGCAGTAGCTGGTTTCAGCTGGATTTTCTGGGCAGTAAGTAATGCAGCAGCAAATTTACTCTTTTTAATATAATGGCAACAGTCATCGGAAGGAATGGGAATGACTTCAGGCAGTGCCAAATTTTAAATGAAAAATCTAACTGTAGCTGTTCCTTTTGCTCTCTCGGAGAGCTCTGAGTGATTGTGTGGGAAGCAGGGGTGAAGGGTGACCTCAGCATGCCTGCTTTGGAGAATAGCTCCAGGGAGAGCTTAGGTCAGCTTGCCCCACACCTGGCACCCGGGGAGGATTTGTGTGTGACAATGGGAGCAGCGAGGAATTTAAAAGCAACTTCACTGGGCTGAACCCTTGTAGAGCTGGTAGCAAGGGAGGGAGGTTTCCTCCTTGATCTCTGAGCCCTTGAGCTACGAGTGAGAAAGAATCAGGAGTTATAAAGTAAGTACCTAACTTAGTGTGTAAGCCAGGCAGTACTCTCTCATGGGTCTTTCTGGATCCTGTACTGGGCAGGGGTGAGTCACGGATGGAGCAAAAGAGCCCCATGTGAATTTCAATGGCGGTTTGTTGGTTTTTTCCCCCACTCAACAACCTTCTATTCCCCGACTTTCCATCTCCATCCCACCTTCAGAATGAATCTTTTTTACAAAAGTAGACTTCTCTGTGTATAATAATGTATGTCTCAGGTAATCTCCACCAATTTAAAAGTAGAGTTTTGGAGCAGTTTTCGAGCTAACCTGGAATTACGACACGTCAGAAAATGTCTAGAAAACTCAGGGGACAGAGTCACTAAAGGCTTATTTGTAAGAGGAAAGGAAACTGTCTTCCCTTGTTTTTAGATCTGATCTTTGAGTTTTGCCCTAGCGGGGCTCAGTGCATCAGCGTGGGGCCTCCTATGAGACTTTGGTGAATGTCACTACCAAGTGACAGAGGTAGTGTCCACCTGGTCCCCAGGAAAAGGGCCTGGGTCGCCAGGAGGGTGCAGTAACACCCAGCGCAGACAGCAGGGGGGCCCGGGGACCCCGTGGCAAAGGCACGGAAGACTCAACGGTGTCGGATGGATCTCCTATGGAAGTAGCCTTGGCAGCCAACTTGCAGATCAAAAGCGGTACGTGAGATACGCTGATGCTTGGGCAGAGGGAGATTTTCAGAAGTTTGAAGTACTGTATAGGCGAGTAGAGGAAAAAACCCCCCAAATGTTTTGTTTTTAGTGTGAACCGGTTTATACTCACAGGTTGGTGAGGTCAAGTAAAACAAAACCATGTTCCTTTTGAGCAGGATCCCTTGCGTCCTTCGGCACAGCTGAAGCAGGCA
The DNA here is from genome assembly GCF_963455335.1 of Martes martes. Taxonomy (NCBI): domain Eukaryota; kingdom Metazoa; phylum Chordata; class Mammalia; order Carnivora; family Mustelidae; genus Martes; species Martes martes. The sequence continues at coordinate 32,031,215 of NC_137891.1, read as the reverse complement.
GCAGTGTCATCAAAATCCCTTGCGCTCCTTTCCTTTGCACAGCCTTAAGTGAGCAGTGGGAAAGCAGGCAGAAAAGACAACCCTTGGACACATGCAGATTCCCAGGGCTCTCGGCAGCCCCCCTTTTACAGGCAAGTGGAACATCGCAGCGGAGAGGAACACTGAATTTAAAGTCCCCATGGTTTCAAACCCAGACGGAGTAATCCGATCTGAAGGGCTCTTCCCTCCATCAACGTGGACACAAACGGAAGGACCAGCAAGCAGCAGTGGACACAGCTGCTGGGAGCTAGTGTCTATCAGTCCTCCCGCAGTGGCAAACCCCAGAGACACCCCAGATTCTCTTACTTGCTCCAGCCACCCATGCTGTCTCTAGAGATGTGAATGGCAGATGAAAATGCCTCAAGACTCGTTTCCCTGTAAAGAGGAGAAAGGAAATCTTTTCGGAAGCAGTCAATAAGCTATGTAAACATCCCAGCATGTGTGTTGTACGTTCTGCCTACAAATAATCCATTCTTCAATCAGGGGAAGAAAATCGGTTGAATACCGTCTCATCATTCTCAGCAGACTATTAAAAGGATCTCACGTTACTTCTGGGAGACATAAAATGTCACTTTCAAAGTGTGCATCCAGTAGGCCCCCAGGAAATATGCAGCGGAAAGTGACTACAGTTCACTGAACACCCTTGACATACTGGAAATTCGCAGTGACCTTACTGTCTTCCTTTTAGAGATTTTACAGATGAAGGTTTTATAGATGAAGATTAAGGGGATTAACATCCAAAGGGTCAATTTAATAAATAATAGGGAAAAGGGAGATCATGAAAGATAAATTTAGAAACAGAACAGTGGATCAGTTCACAAATGGCTTTTAAGGAGATTTTTTTTTTTTCAAAAATGAAAATACATTTTTTTCTGATTGTTAAAGTAATGTGTGCCTAGAGTCAAACTCCCCCCAAATCCATAAGGTTATCCTAGAAGAATGCCCAATAGCTCAACAGTCTTTTAAGACCTAGTAGATATACTTGGGGTGGGAATGATGCACTTAGAGATCTTGGAGCACCAGGCAGCCTCTTCCCAGCTCAGCCCCACTTGCTAGATTTGGAACTTGATCTTGACTCAACTAGCAAGGGTACTTTCCTGAGATCTTTGAGTTTTTCTGAATCTCTTACTCAACTGAAAGAACAAGCTATTTTACACAAAGCAGAACACGTCACCTTGGTGGAGGCAAACACAGTTGGGGGAATGATGAAGAGTGTGTTTCTGTGCCTCACCCTCAGTCCTCAGTCCAAACCAAGTTGGAAGTCTCCAAACCATCTCTCCTGCAGGAGAAATATACCACTAGCCATGCCTACAAAACTATAGGGGAATAGGATATTTTTGTTTAAGGGTCTGAAAAAACAGACTTACAATAAAGTCAGCTCACACATTGAATTTCCTTTGGTGATGAAAATTGTCCCAGATAAATTGACTAAACCAAAATTACCTCAAAGAGAGTATAGGTAAGGTTACATGACTTTACATTATGGTATTAGCTTTCTAAAACAGAGAATGCCAGTGAAGCCAAACTATAAGTACCATGAGAAATTTAAAAGCTCCCTGCAATATTAATGTACAGCCGACCCTTGAACAGCATGGGTTTGAACTGTGCAAGTCCACTTAACGTGGATTTTTTTAACTGAAAATGTATTTTCTTCTTCGATTTGTCGTAATATTTTTCTGGCTTTATTGTAAGAATACAGTCTAGAACACCTATAACATACAAAATATGTGTTAACCAACTGCTTGTTCTTAGTAAGGCTTCCAGTCAATAGTAGGCTATTAGTAATTAAGTTTTGGGGAAGTCAAAAGTTATTCATGGGTCTTTGATGGCACCCCTAATCCCAGGGTTGTATATTGAGTTCAAAACGTTTTTTTTACTATATGCTAACCACCATGCTGAGCCCTTCACATGTTTTATCTCATTTAATCTTTACAGCAACCTTATAGAGCAGATATAATTATCTCCACTTTAGAGGTAAGAAGCTGAGACATAGAGACGTTTTTAAAAAATGCCAAGATCATAAAACTAATAAGGGCAAAGACCAGATTTCAAAGCCAATATGACTCTGTAGCTCACAGACTTGACCACTGAGCCATTCAATACAATGTGAAAGCTGCCATGTTTTTCATAAGGCAACCAGCATGAAGACAAAAAAAGCAACATTGGGGGACACCTGGGTGGCTCAGTGGGTTAAAGCCTCTGCCTTCGGCTCAGGTCATGATCCCAGGACCCTGGGATCAAGCCCTGCATCAGGCTCTCTGCTCAACAAGGAGCCTGCTTCCCTTCCTCTCTCTCTGGCTGCCTCTCTGCCTACCTGTGATCTCTGTCTGTCAAATAAATAAATTTAAAAAAAAATAGCAACATTGGGTTGGTGGCAAAGTAGAAGTAAAGAGCCTGAGTCTTTAATAATAACATTGATCTGCCTACCTTCAGACATCTTTCTAAGGAGCCATAATATTGATATTTTTGTAATTTCCATACAGTGAAATGCACAAAATTTAAGTACACCATGCAGTGGGTATGGACAAAAGTATACCCTTGTACAACTCAAACACCTATTGAGATGCAGAACATTATCATTAGTGCAGAAATTTCCTTTATGGCCCTTTCCAGTCATTCTCTCCACAGTCTCATCTACAGGCAACCACTGTTCTTATTTTTTTTTTCCACCACAAATTGTTATTGCTTGTTCTAGAATTCATATAAATGTAATCATGCAATGTATAGTCTTGGATAAGTCTTGTTTCACTCAGTGTGTAACGAGTTTTTCATTGCTTTTCATTGTTGAACCATTGATAACACACAGTTTCTTTACCCATTTGTCTGTTGAAGAACCTCAGGTAGTTTCTTGCTCAGGGTTCTTATAGGGAAAATGCTGATAACTATTCTTGGGGGAGTCTTTTTCTGGATGCACATTTTCATCTCTATAGGATCAATATCGAGACCAGGAATCACTGGGATAGGGAAGGAATGTTTAGTTTTATAGGAGACAGCCAGATTATTTTGCAAAGTGGCTGATAACCAACAATTTTTGAGTGTTCTGGTTAGTCCATGTGATTGCCATATTCGGTGTTTAGTGTTTTCGACTTTTGGCATCCTGGTGAGTATATAGTGGTGTCTCTTTCTGCTTTTCCTTTACATTTCCCTAGTGACTAATAAAGTTGAGCATTACTATAAAGCTACTGTAATCAAGACAGCATGGTATTGGTGGAAGTGTAGACATGTTAATCAATAAAACAGATCGAAAATCCTAGAAATAGGCACACACAAATAGAATCAACTGATTTTTAATAATGGTCCTAAGATAATCAATGGAGAAAAGGTAGTTTTTCAACAAACAGTGCCGAACAGACACCTATGTGCAAAAAGTAAAACCAAATAAAAACACCTGTATCCACACATTGTGACATATACAAAAATAAGCTTTAACTGGGTTATAGATCTAAATATAAAACCTAAAACTGTAAATTTCTAGAACACAATGAAGGAGAAAGTCTTTACTACTTTTGTTAAGCAGAGTTTTTTTGCTATGACACCAAGATCACGATCCATAAAAGAAAATAAATTGTAAATTGGAGTTTATAAAAATTAAAAATATTTGTTCTACAAAACTCACTATTGAGAGAATGAAAGGAGATGCTACCGAGTGGAAGAGTATTTGCAAATTGTATCTCTGACAAAGGGCTTTTATTTAAAATATATTAAAATCTCCAAAAACTCAGTAATAAGAAAACAATTCAATTTTAATATACTCAAAAGAACCGAATACATACTTCATCAAAGGAAAAGAAGAACAGAAAGCAAATAGGTATACAAAAAGATACTGAACATCATTTGTCATTAGGAAAATACCACAAAGAGATACACCACTGCACATTTTTAGAATGGCTAAAAAATTAAGTAGCAAATATTGGCAAAGATGCAGAGTGACTAGAAGGCACTATATTCTAGTAGGAGTACAAAATGGTACACATATTGTGGGATACACTATAGCAGGGTTTTTTAAATTTGAATTTGAATTTTGATATGAATTTAAACCTACACTTATGAAATGACCCAATAACTCTCTTTCTGGATATTTATAAATGTGCAGTGAAAATCTTACTCAAAAGTCTGTATGTGTATGTTGATGGCGGATTATTCACACTTGCCCAAATTTCGAAACAACTTGGACATTATTCAGTTGGTGAATGTATAAACAAACTAGCACACCCATAAAAAAACAAACATGCATGAGGTTTTTTGTTTTTTTGTTTTACATATTTTTTTATTAACATATAAGTATTATTAGCCCCAGGGGTACAGGTCTGTGAATCGCCAGGTTTACACACTTCACAACACTCACCATAGCACATACCCTCCCCAATGTCCATAACCCAACCACCCTCTCCCTACTACCCTCCCCCCAGCAACACTCAGTTTGTTTTGTGAAATTAAGAGTCTCTTATGGCTTGTCTCCCTCCCAATACCATCTTGTTTCATTTTTTCCTTCCCCACCCCCCAAACCCCTCACTTTGCCTCTCAAATTCCTCATATCAGGGAGATCATATGATAATTGTCTTTCTCTGACTGACTTATTTCACCAGGAATAATACCCTCTAGTTCCATCCACATTGTTGCAAATGGCAAGATTTCGTTTCTTTGGATGGCTGCATAGTATTCCATTGTGTGTGTGTATATATATACACACACACATATATATACACCACTTCTTCTTTATCCAGTCATCTGTTGATGGACATCTATGTTCTTTCCATAGTTTGGCTATTGTGGGCATTGCTGCTATAAACATTTGGCTGCACTTGCCCCTTTGGATCACTACATTTATATTTTTAGGGTATATACCCAGTAGTGTGATTGCTGGGTCGTAGGGTAGCTCTCTTTTCAACTTTTTGGGGAACCTCCACACTGTTTTCCAGAGTGGCTTGCATTCCCACCTACAGTGTAGGAGGGTTCCCCTTTCTCCGCATACTCGCCAGCATCTGTCATTTCCTGACTTGTTAATTTTAGCCATTCTGACTGGTGTGAGGTGGTATCTCATTGTGGTTTTGATTTGTATTTCCCTGCTGCCGAGTGATGTGGAGCATTTTTTCATGTGTCTGTTGGCCATCTGGATATCGTTTTTGCGGAAATGTCTGTTCATGTCCTCTGCCCATTTCTTGACTGGATTATTTGTTCTATGGGTATTGAGTTTGGTAAGTTCTTTATAGATTTTGGATACTAGCCCTTTATCTGATAATGTTGTTTGCAAATATCTTCTCCTATTCTGTCAATTGTCTTTTGGTTTTCTTGACTGTTTCCCTTTGCTGTGCAAAAGCTTTTGATCTTGATGAAGTCCCAATAGTTCATATTTGCCCTTGCTTCCCTTGCCTTTGGCAACATTTCTAGGAAGAAGTTACTGTGGCTGAGGTGAAAGAGGTTGCTGCCTGTGTTCTCCTCAAGGATTTTGATGGATTCCTTTCTCAAGTTGAGGTCTTTCATCCATTTTGAGTCTATTTTTGTGTGTGGTGTAAAGAAATGGTCCAGTTTCATTCTTCTGCATGTGGCTGTCCAATTTTCCCAATACCATTTGTTGAAGAGACTGTCATTTTTCCATTGGACATTCTTTCCTGCTTTGTCAAAGATTAGTTGACCATACAGTTGAGGGTCTATTTCTGGGCTCTCTATTCTGTTCCATTGATTTGTGTGTCTGTTCTTGTGCCAGTACCATACTGTCTTGATGATGACAGCTTTGTAATAGAGCTTGAAGTCTGGAATTGTGATGCCACCAACTTTGGCTTTCTTTTTCAATATTCCTTTGGCTACTTGAGGTCTTTTCTGGTTCCATATAAATTTTAGGATTATTTGTTCCATTTCTTTTTTAAAAAATTGATGGTATTTTGGTAGGGATTGCATTAAACATGTAGATTGCTTTAGGTAGCATAGAGATCTTCACAATATTTATTCTTCCAGTCCATGAGCATGGAACATTTTTCCATTTCTTTGTGTCTTCCTCAATTTCTTTCATGAGTACTTTATAGTTTTCTGAGGATAGATTCTTCACCTCTTTGGTTAGGTTTATTCCTAGGTATCTTATGGTTTTGGGTGCAATTGTAAATGGGATTGACTCCTTAATTTCTCTTTCTTCTGTCTTGTTATTGGTGTATAGAAATGCAACTGATTTCTGTGCATTAATTTTATATCCTGACACTTTACTGAATTCCTATACAAGTTCTAGCAGATTTGGAGTAGAGTCTTTCGGGTTTTCACATAGTATCATATCATCTGCAAACGGTGATAGTTTAACTTCTTCTTTGCCAATTTGGATGCCTTTAATTTCTTTTTGTTGACTGATTGCTGAGGCTAGGACTTCTAGTACTATGTTGAATAGCAGTGGTGATAATGGACATCCCTGCCATTTTCCTGACCTTATCGGAAAAGCTCTCAGCTTTTCTCCATTGAGAATGATATTTGCTGTGGGTTTTTCATAGATGGCTTTGATGATATTGAGGTATGTACCCTCTCATGCATGAGTTTTAATTACATTTTGCTAACCATAGGTAACAAGATGCAAAAGCCTACATGTTACATGATATGATTTATATGCCATTCTAAAAAAGGCAGAACAATTGGGAAGAAAAACAAAGCAATGGTTAACAGGGATGGAGAGTGAAGGGATTGTCTGACTACAAAAGGAAACATGATGGAATTTTTAGGATAATGGAACTGTTTCATATCATGACTTTTATGGTAGATACACCACTCTGTGTATGTCAAATCCCTTAGGACTGTCAACCACAAAGAGAAATTTTACAGCATATGATTTTTTACAAACCAATGATGTGTGGGGAAATCACAATAAATGTAACCTATAATAAGTAAACCTAATCATATTAAACATGAAAATGTTACCACACAAAATGGAAATAATATTTTGACTGCTTCATGTGAGGCAAAAGAAAAAAAAAATGTAGACGAATATTTTATTCTTGTTAGAACACTTGTTTCTCACAGATCTGTAGTTTACTAATTCTGAAGCTAATTTTATATTAGATTTGAAAATTAAACAAATATATTACAGATAATGAAAGCCAGGTTTTTCAATGTTAGAGAAAAGGATGATAAATAATGCAGGGAACAGAGGGTGGGAAAGTTAGAATAAACCAAGAGACATTTGATTGGAATCGTAAGTATCAATATGGATTCATGCTTTTGTTATGTGTGTGTGTTTTTATACAGATAGCTAAAGAAATGTAGATAGGTTTATACATTTATAAATATTGTATATATAAAATATATTTATTATATTTATAATATATACTATAATATGTATATTATATAATATATAATATATTTATTATTATTTATAATATGATTATTTTATGTCCATACATAAACATATAATTAGTTATGTATATTCATTAATATAATTATTTATGATGAAATAATTATTTATAATATAATGTTATTATTTATTAATTATTAATAGTATATATAATTATGTAATATTATATATTATGTATATATGATATTATATGTATATATGTGTGTGTGTGTGTGTGTGTGTATATCTCCAAACCCTCTCTGCAGAATGTCTAGAAACAATGAAATCTTTGTTATAATCCATCTAGCAACCACATGATAGCTCCTAAATATCATTCTCAAAAAAAAGAAAAGGAACCAAGGAATCAAACTAGCTTTAGACATGAAAATTCAATGAAATGTGTGATCCTGGCTTGGATTCTGGTACCAAAAAAAGCTTCTTTGGAGAAACACTTGATTCCTGGCTTTGAGCAGGGAAAACACAAGACCAGCCTGGATTATCTTTTAGTGCCAAAAATAAGGAAATGCTTCCAGAAGGGTGGGGACACGTCAAAGGGCACAGGAACCAACCCGAAAGAGTTTTCAGTAGCCAAAGCTGTACGTTTTGAGAAGTAAAATAATAATAATACTATATGAAAACCCTAGGATTAAGTAAATATCCATGAGTTCACACTGATAAATCTAAATAACTGAGTAAATAAATACATGTGAGGGAAAGAATAGCTCTTCCTTTCAAAATAATTCCAACTGATAAATGCAGAGGAATGAGGGAAATAGAAAGTTATTAGTACACGATGGTACTAATTATTATAGGTGCGATGCTAAAATTAGTAGGCAAAAGTTTGAGGAGAAACAGGGTATTTTCATTGCCTCCAAGAGTCTCCCCCAAGATCCCTATTAGTTAAAAAGGGGAAAATAGTAACCTTATAGTTGGTAATCTGCTGACACCATCTCAGCCCAGGTAGCATTGTTAGCAATAGGGACATGCAATGCATCTCATTAGTGTCTTGCACCCCTGATGTTCTGCGTAGGTTCTGTGGTATTCTTGCTAAAATATATGGCCTTGACCCAATGGTGAGAGGATACATCCACAAACTCAAACTGAGAGATAATCTACAAAGTAACCGACCAGGACTCTTTCAAGGTCGTAAAAGAGAAGAAAGAACCAAAGTACACTCACTGATTGGAGGAGACTAGGCACCCATGGAAACTAAATGAAATACGGGCTGGGTCCTGGACCATTCAAAGGACATCGGTGGATTAGCTGGTGAAATCCAATGGCCTTCTGCAGTTCAGGTCATAGTATTCTACCAATATGAATTCCTTTGTATAATTGTACTGTGGTTATATAAGAGGCTAACCCAAGGGGAAGCTGGGTGAAAATTATATGGGAACTCTGTGCTATTTTTGCAACTTTTCTGTAAGCCTAAAATTCTTTCAGAATTAAAAAAAAAAAAGTCCAGTCTGATCTAATATTGAAACTTCAATCTTTCATGTAATTTTACACGTTTCGGCCCCCTTTTCACTATGCAGCCTTTGGCGTCTTCAGAGTGAGAGCTGAGCGAGGGGCAAGAGGTTAAGACTCAACAAGGACTAACTTGACAGGTACGCAGTCCTATGGCTTTAATACCACCTGGGTGCGCCAAATGATTTCCAAATACTGCTTCCTTTTTCTTATCCTTTCCTCACCTGCTTTTGTGCAAAAATCCTCCTTGCTATGGCTACTTCTGACAATTCATCTGTAGGCTCTCGAATGTGGATTTGCTCCTGGCAGGAAACACTCTCTCAAGGAGGGCTCCTTCCCAAGATGGCTGCTGGCCAGCTCTCTTCCGTTCTCTGGGAGATACTCACATCGCCGCCCATTCCAAGGTGTAAGACCAGAAACACAGCAGGATTTTGCCTACTGGACCAGACCTAAATATGACAGTGTTGCTATTTCTCTTCTTATTCATCTTATCTCTAACAACAACAACAACAAATACATTTAAAATCTAGTAAGAAGTAGTAAGTGAAATGAATGATAATATACTTATGAAAAATTATGTTGATCAGCTTTTAGTGTATTGTGCTATTTTGAGCACACCTGCAAACCTGTCACCAAAGTCTCTGCTGCTTTCTGTGTCTCTGTCCCAGGGAGTCCTGATCACCCACCTTTTGCTCAGAGGGGCTTCATTTCTCATGGAAGTACATCTGACCGCTGCTTCTTTGCAACCATCCATGCCTAGAGCTCACGGCTGGACAAGTTATCCTGGGGATCCTTTGTAAATTTTTAATCACCTTTTTAGAATTGTGAAACTAACATAATACCAATGGTAAAAACATTTTTCAAAAGAAGAAAGTGCCCCTATTTCTACATTCCAGTATAAAGATTTTAATTTTTGACAATATCAGTCTGTGTCCAAAGGCAATCATATTGTTATACGGTCACAATCATTGACATGAAAGGAATTTTTTAGTTTTTATTTTTCGTTTAGTAAATCATAAACATTTCCCCACATACAGTCTAGTGTTAATAATTATAATTTTTAATAGCTGCATAATATTCCATCTAGTGTGTATCATGTAATGCATTAAGCCATAGTTCCAATATTGGTCTTTTAGGTTGCTTGTTTTTTTTTATTATGAATGGCTGCAATAACGTTAGTCATTTGTAGACCACTTTTGGGTTTTTTCAGGTGATTTCCTCAAGATAAATTTGCTTCCCACAAACTTCTTGACTTCCCAGATCTCTGGGCTATGGACTCTTGGATAGAGTGTTACTTCCTTTACCATTCATTCATTCATTCATTCATGAAACCTTTACAGAATGCATCCTATGTGGCTTAATACTTGGAAATAAAACAATGTGTAAGACCCTCAAGGAATTTATAAGACTGAAAGAGACAGACTCATTGAGATCATTCTATTTCAGTGGAGTTTTACGATAAAGAAGCACAATATACTTTGGGAAAGAAACAAAGTGGGTACCTAACCAAGAATTAGTAGGTCAAGGATGCTTCCTAATGGACCAAGAACGTCAAAAGATGAAGAGGCTGGAAATGGAAAGAGGTAAAACATGGAAGAATGAGGGAACCTGGGTGGCTCAGTAGGTTAAAGCCTCTGCCTTCGGCTCAGGTCATGATCCCAGGGTCCTGGGATGGAGTCCCGCATTGGGCTCTCTGCTCAGCAGGGAGCCTGCTTCCTCCTCTCTCTCTGCCTGCCTCTCTGCCTACTTGTGATCTCTTTCTGTCAAATAAATAAATAAAATCTTTAAAAAATAAAAACGTGGAAGAATAAGAATGGGCTTTCTGGGCAGATGGGATAGGATGAAGGAGGAGATGGAGGAGAGGAATAGCACGTAAATTACCTTAAGGAAATCAAGGTGGCTGAGGCATAAAGGGCATAATACCAGCGTTTCAGTAGTGGAGGTTATAAAAGAGGACACTGTCAAGATCATAGGGGCAAAGGAACTTGTACTCCTGCAGAGCAGCACTGTCTGACACAGCGCCTCAAGCCGCATGTGGTTAATTAAATCACAATTAAGTTAAATTAAAATTTTAGTCCTTCAGTCATAGCAGCCACATTTCAAAAGCCATTACACATTGGCTAGTGTTTAGAGGATAGAACATGTCCATTATCACAGAACGTTCTCCAGGACAGCCCTTCTATCAACAATGGGAGTATATGTAGACTTTAGTTAAAAAGTTGTTTTGATTTTCTTGCATTGGGAGATGCAACTTTTCTAAAAATGCAAATAAGTATCTGTATATTCCTATATCACTGACCGAAAAAAAAGTGCCACATTTTAGCTTTATTAACATTTGCTTTTCTAAGAAAAACGGATACCTGAACCATTAAAGGATAAAGCCCGGTTTCACCAAGGGCAAACTTGGTGGTGTCAGTAGAAGGACACTAACCAAGTGACAAGGGCAAGCAGAAAGTATTATAAGAGGCTGAGGCATGTTCGAAGAAGGTGAACATCTGTGCACATTCTGCTGGATCAGAAGATGCTTTGAGAGTTGGCTCATCTCCATGCCATCCCTCAGTGCATACCTCAGCATGGACGAGAAGCAGTCAAGAGTAGTAGGAGAATGGTGTCTCCCACCACATCCCCTGCAGTGAGAAGTCCAGGGCTCCAAATGCCTCCGGTTTGATATGTAGATGAGATGCTGAGGCAGAGGAGAGATAAGTGACCCTACTTTTGTGTTTGTTCACTAAACCTGCATGAAATGAGCTTCTGCCTCTTGCTTCTGGGTTTTGGGTGCTTAATTCAAGGTAGATGGGATAATAAGAAAGAGAATAAGATGTTTGTATCTTAGGGTCAGTTAATCCTTTCCATGGGTTTGGAAATATTCGGTTTAGTCAATTGTCACAAAGCGAACATACCCATGTAATCAGCATGCAGATCAAGAAACAGAATATTAGGGGCACCTGAGGGGCTCAGTTGGTTAAGTGACTGCCTTCCGCTCAGGACATGATCCTGGGGGACTGAGATCCAGTCCCAAGTCAGTTTCCCTCCTCTGCGGGGAGCCTGCTTCTCCTTCTTCCTCTGCCTGCTGCTCCCCCTGCTTGTGCTCTCTCTCTGTCAAATAAATAAATAAAATCTTAAAAAGAAAAGAAAAGAAAAGAAAAACAGACTATTAGCACCACAAAAGCCCCCATGTGCTTCCTTCCAGTTACCATCCCCACAAGTATACCCATTGTTCTAGTTTTGTTTGTTTAAGAACTTTATATAGAAAGAATGCCCTTTTCCAGATCTGATTTATTTCACCCAGGACTATGTCAACTAACGGTTTCTATTACATAAATTTTAAGGTTATTTATCAATGTCATATGCATACAGGAGAATGTGCAGCACATACATAAATTTACAGGAAATTTTGCAAATTAAAAATTCGTGTTCTCCCACAGGTTTCCAAAGTAGATTTTTTATCAGGGTCTTAGAGAATCCCAGTGGGCTCTTCTTTAAGGCATCCTCCCCTCTCTGAATAGCTTTCGCTGTGTGAGGCAAGGACAATCTTGGCACCGTGATGAAGACATCCAGGAGAAGATACGCTGAACACTGTGTCCCAGTCTTGCTTCATCTCGGTAAAGGTTCACAAGAGTCCCTTCTGGGGACATCAGTGGAAAGGGTACAGTGAGTTCTGGGACCCCTAGAGTTCCTTACAGTCAGGACATGCGGCCAAGAAGCTGCTGTCTGATGGGAATGTACCCCCGCATTGTGAGCTGCTCAGTTTTCTCTGCCTCTCCTTCTCCATATCTGATCTCTCATGTTCAAGAGTAGGATAGAACAGAATGCGTCTGCGGATCAACATGAGTGTTTTCAGCAGATCAGGCAGCAAAGAATAGAGGATCAGGTGGGAACTTCTTCAGAGCATTGTTTGAGACATGCCGAGTTCAGGGTCTTAGTCTACGCTGGCCAACCCAGCCTCTCTCTGCCCCCTGCGGGTCCTATGCTCCAGTTAAATCTATAAGAATCAGCAGTGCTGATCTTGAAAGAACAGCCCTGAGCATGTTGAGTCGCACTGCTCCTCTCTCCTCGCCCTCACTCTTCTGCTAATGGTATTCTAGGTCAATCTAGAAGTTTCTTAAGAAAAGAATAAGAGAACAAGGGAACAGCCCTTCCTCAAATAAAACCACTTGGGTGAAGCCCTATGTTAAAAGACCCTGGTCCTCAAGGAAACAGCAGCTCCCAAAGACCGCAAGAGGCACTGGAATGCCAGACTCCACGGGAGAGTGGTGCCCAAAACCAACCTCCCATTTTTGCTCTTGACTGCCTGTTTCCTCCGGAACTGAACGAATAAAGGCAGAATAAAATCGATTACTCTGTTTTCCCCTCCTCAATAATAACAAAATCCTATTTTCTCAATAGGATAGGATTGTAAGATATTATAGAGAAGGGGCAGTCAGAGGTAATTTTGGACAGAGTTGGAAAATACACTCTACTGTGCCTGGGGTTTAAGGCCAAGGCACAATCATCCCTTTGTCTCCTTCTTGTTTGCCTTTAATTCACCATAACACTCGCGAGGTGAGAGATGTACACACAGAGTGGGCTCTTAGAGAATTAGTCCTGTTCATATGGAGAAATCTGAAAAGCGCCATTCATTTCTAGCAGCAGAACAGCAGAGCCAATGCAAGGGAAGCTTGGCTCTTCCATTTGGAATGAGCTCCTAAAGCTTGTTTTCCATTCAGTGCCATAATTGCAAGGGGCCAAAGTGTTTCCGCAAGGTAAATGCACATCCTGCACCTTGGAAAAGGCTCCTGAACTTATCCCAGGCAGAGACAGTAGCAAAATGAAAAAGGATTTGCTTTTTTTGTTTATGTTTTGTCTTTGGTTTTTTTTGTTTTTGTTTTTGTTTTTTAAGTAGTTTGAAGGTAATTTATTCCCCACTTAACACTAGGAAAGTAGGAAATTATACTAGTTTCTAGTTCCAGTTGGAGGGTTTTGGTTTACTCTACCCTTTGCAAAAATATATTCCATGGAACTGGTGAAGAATGCTAACAGTTACATGAGAAGGGATTTTTATGGTTAAATTTGCTTTACCAAACAGGTTAGAAGAAGTGAATCATGAAGTTTCTATTAACAATGTTACTGAATTAATAGAACATTCCAATCCTCAGATATGGTAGTTGGTGGACTATTTATTATATTACTTTGTTCAAATGTAAAAAATAGCTCATATTCAGTTTTGTCATTAAGTATCAAAAGCAGTATTTCTTGGACGCTGGTTTTTTTTTTTTTTTTTTTTTAATTTCCGGAGAAAAATATGCACTTTCAACCACAAGAGGGCAGCAGCATGACTTTTTTTTTTTTTTTTTTTTTTAAATCAAATGCATCTTTTGAAACTTAATACTGGATCTAAAACCATAATTACAGCGTAATAATTACATGCCTTTCTCCAAATGACTCTTATTAATTCTGATGGTATTTTATAAGTAAAATTATTTTTAAAGTGTCTGTGACTAAGTTTCTTTACAAATGAGAATACTTTCAAGAGAAGTGCAATAAGATAATTTTAGTGAATGAATTAAAGTGCCTCACAAGGATGAATCTTTAAATTTTAGTTGTAGAAATAGCATCATGAAAATTATACAAGTATATCTTTTCATAAACATTGTAGAGTATAAAGAAAAGCATATTTAGCAATGGATAAAACTTGTCATGGCTTAGTTGTGTGTGTGTTTTTTTAATGAGACATAACTAAAATGAGAAAACCAGTAAGCATAAAATTTTACAATAAATAGCCCCAATTTAATGTAAAAAAATAAGTGGGTATTTTTCCGCTGCTGAATCTACATTTTCATGTTTAAGATGTAATAAAATTTCAATAATTGTATTTCGCCACCAGGTGGCGCTGCCTAGTTAAGCAATGAAATAGAAAAGAGAACATTGAAGATGTGAGACATATCGTGGCTGTCTGACACATATTTGTATATTCACCAGACTTTTCGACAAGTATAGAGAACCTCTGATTTCTGTAAGAGAGACCTCTGAGAAAATATGTTAGAAAAATGCGTGGTCTCGAGCAGATACTTCACAGAACTACGTGAAGTTCATGAATTCATTTAATGGTAAAACTGAAACATGGACGCTGACCTTTTCACAAGAAAAACCAAAAGAGTCTATTCTAACCAGATCTCACGGTACGCAAGCTACATATTTTTCCCATGAAATTGTTCCTTTTTTCCGTCAGCGATGAAAAACACTCACATTTTATTGCCCTTCATATTAGTAAAAAGTAAAAGAAAACTGTCCCCTAATGCCACAAAAGGTGAGGAAAGATAACAAATCACATTTAATCTGTGTCATCTGTAGATGGTGTAGTAATTATGTGGGTAGAGAAGCCAAACTTTATCTGTAGCCACTCATTCACCAAAAACAGTCTTATTTGAATTTGGGGCATACGTGACATGACTATAGAAATCCCGCTATGGAATAAGTAAATTTGGAATGTGTTAGCCATTTTAAAAGAAAACGTGTTTTACAATGACCACTTTTTATATAACTGGCTAAATCATAACAGCATTATGAAATTTAATAAGTGCGAACACGGTTATAGGTTTATCATGCATTGTTGTCCCATCACATATAGGAAAGAGAACAACTAACCCTTACGGAGTTCCAGAGAGATGGTAGAGTTCCCTTCCTTCCCCTCCTTCTTCCCTTCCCCGCCTTCTTTCTTCATTTAATCCTCAAAATTACCACTGGCGGTGTTATTATCTCCATCCTCAGCATTACAAAGAGAACTAGAATCTGAAGGGAGTTTGGACGCTAAAGCCATACTTTTTACTAATGTTGATAAAATCATGGTGGAGACAGATCCACCTGTGCCTTCTCTCATACCCTTAACAGAGATTGCTAAATAATTTTGAACACCTTTCCCTCAGATCCAGATAGAGCCTGGATGCTCAGATCAGCATATCAGTTAGTGGTAGACAACCGTGAGGAAACCTATTTGCCATTCTGGTCTTTTCAGTCACACTGCTCCTCAGTAGAAACTCTCCTTTCTCAGTTTGTGTTCTAGAAGTCATGGCCAGCCATGGACTGCTAAGGATTAAAGATTGAAATACTCGATTTTAGATTATAAAGAAATTAAGTCTATATTTATTTGTAGAGTTTTTTTTATTTTTTTTAAAGATTTTATTTATTTATTTGACAGAGGGAGAAACAGCAAGAGAGGGAACGGGAGAGGGAGAAGTAGGCTTCCCGCAGAGCAGGGAGCCCGATGCGGGGTTCCATCCCAGGGTCTTGGGATCATGAACTCTCGCTGAAGGCAGATGCTTAACGCCTGAGCCACCCAGGTGCCCCTATTTGTAGGTTTTTTATTGTCAATGAGCAAGTGCCTGAATCTTAAGTTTCATTAATTCCCTGTACAGGAAGATATTGTCCCCAAAATATGTCGCTAATATTTTAATTTTTGATTATCTAATTAAACAAGAGAGTAATAGGGTAGTAGCTAACATTTAAAGAGTCCTGAACTCTTAGTCTGTGTCATCTAACATCGTTAAGTGCTTTTTATGTATCCTTTTAACAACCCTATATGGTGTTTATTCTTATCACACCCATTTAATAGATAAGGAATTTAAGGCAAAAAAATTGTACATCAGTCATCACAAATCCAGGAATTCAGCGACACCTTTGTGTCAATATTTGCAGGACCATGGGGACACCTGGGTGGCGCAGTCAGTTAAGTATCGGACTCTTGGTTTCAGCTCGGGTCCCGATCTCAGATTTGTGAAATCGAGCCCCGCATCAGGCTCCACGCTCAACGCCGAGTCTGCTTGAGATTCTCTCTCTCCTTCTTCTGCTCCTATCCCTATCCGTGCTCTCTCTCTCAAAATAAATAAATCTTAAAACAATATATTTGCCGGATCTCAGTCTGAGACATTTTTCTCCATCCGTCGCAGGGTCAACTGCTGATCTTGACTCAATCAAAAAGAAACAAAACAAAACAAAACAAACAAACAAACAAAAAACAATGGGCCGATGTGGATTTATTTTTTCTCGGCTACAAACCATCTTCCCTTGGCTTTGTGATGCTGCGCCTGGGACTCTGCGGACCACATCTCTGCTTTGCCTGGTGCTCCCTGCTGGGACCTGCTCCGAGCGAGCATGAGAGGCTGAAGGAGGAAGAGGGAGGCTTCTTCCTCTCTGCTTGGCCTTGCTGTGAGCGTCACCCAGGTCCTGCTTCATTCAGAAGCCGAGCCTTCGTGCAGCAGCAGCTGAGGCCAATTTCCCAACATTCGCAGCCTCACTGCTCCTTCCTCAGAGATCGCACCACCCGCGGCGCGCTGCGCCCCTTCCTCGGGTGTCTGAGCTTCCAGTCCTTGTGGCCCCTTCTCCAGGCTTTGACATTTGAGCAATCAACTCCTTTCCTTCACCCGTCAGCCCTCGGGGTGGCAGCTCTTCCTATAGTTACTACCTCTGGGATGGGGCTTTGCTTTTTAGGTTGCCTAATATTATGGATTCAGTTGGGTCCCCTCAAAAGATCTGGAGTTCCTAACCCCTCCTCCTGGTGACTGCAGTCTTATTTGGGAATAGGGTCTGTCAGAAAAGAGCTCTTCACCCTGAGTGAAACAAAGGAGAAAGATGAATCTGTTGGGAGGGTTTCAACCTGCGGGCCAGGAAACTCCAGGCTCTAGGAGCAGTGGGTTTTGAGTTGCTCACAGGGATTTTTTTAAGGGGGTAAATGTGGAAGTTATTAGGGTTTTTTGTTTGTTTGTTTGTTTTGTTTTGTTTTTAAGCTGAAAAAAGTGTGCTTTTCCCCTATTTGGCTCAGGGTAATTGAGTCAGGGGAACAAGGAAGTCTAGAGATGATGTGAGTAGACTTCGTGTTTGGCAATTGGCTGGCATCCGCTAGGAATTTCTGAGAAGAGCTGAAAATTCCTATACCTTCTGCTAGGTAAGCTTAAGTTCCATTTTATTTTATTTTATTTTATTTTTATAATTTTATGTATTTATTTGAGAAAGCTGAGTGGGGTGAGGAGCAGAGGGAGAAGGAAACTTCCCACTGAGCAAGCACTCTGATCTGGGACTCCATCCAAGGACACTGGGATCATGACCTGAGCAGAAGGCAGATGCTTAACCAACTGAGCCACCCAGGTGCCCTAAGTTTCATTTCCTTTAATGCACCCGCACTGGCCGATTTCCTTTTTTCCTGACACAAGACACTCCATTTTAGTTTTGGTTTACAAGTCTTTACAGATGATCAAGTTAAGAGGAGATCATTCGGGTGCGCCTTAATGCAATATGACTGTGTCCTTATAAAAAGGGAAAACATGGACACAGAGACAGACATGCACACAGAGTGTAAGCTGTGTGAACAGGCAGAGATAAGGCTGATGTATCAGCAAAATAAGAATGCCAAAGATTGCCAGAAAACCAACAGAAACCAGGATTCTCCCTCACAGATTCTCCCTTCTAGCCCTCACAAACAACCCTCCTGATACTTTAATCTTAGACCTCTAGCCTCTAGAACTGAGACACAATAAATTTATGGTGTTTAAGCCATCCAGTCTATGGTACTTTGTTATGACAGCCCCAGGAAAGTAAGATAGCTAGTTACCACTTTTTTTTCCAATTAACATTTTTTTATTATATTCTCTCTGTTAAAATAACTGGCATGATTTGTCTCTTATGACCAGATTCTGAATGATAGAATAGGTACAGAGAGTCATAAAAAAATATAAAATCATTAAAAAATCATAAAATCATACTGTTTTTATTGTGGTAACTTTAAAGGTCATTGTCTTTACATCGCTGCCCTGTGGTGAGTGCTTAGCTTTAGCAGGTGTATTAGCTTGATAATAATGAATACCACAGACAGGAGTGGCTTAAATAACAACTTTTTTTTTTTTTCTCACAGTTCTGAAGGCTGAAAGCCTGAGATCAAGACATCAGCAGGGATGGTCTCTTCTGAGGTCTCTCTCCTTGGCTGGTAGATGGCCATCTTCTCCCGGTGTCCTCCCCCGGTCTTCCCTCTGTGCATAACTATGTCCTAAACTCCTCTTCCTAAAAGGACACAAGTCATACTGCTTCTTGGCTTTTGTCTGAGATTAAGTGTAGGACACAGTCATACTGGATTAGGGCCCAGCCATATGACCTCATTTTAACTTAATCACCTCTTTAAAGACCCTGTCTCCAAATACAGCGTATTCTGAGATACTGGTAGTAAGGACTTCAACCTGTGAATTGGGGGGGTGGGGGGGGAAACAATTAAACCCGTAAGAGGAGCAAATTACCCTTTAAATAACCTTGTTCAGGGTGTTGCCCAAGGTCAAACTCAAGCTCCCTGGTGTACGAAATATCTTTACCCTCTCCCCTTGGAAAATCAAAACCCTCTTTTCCAAACTTTGGTGTCTCTCCCAGTCTCCATCAGAACTCGGAGTTTCAGAGAAGAGACTGGCGAGCTGGTCCACAGGCTTTGCTGTTTGGATCTCGCGTGGATCTGTCTCCCTCTGTACCAGCTTCTCTCAGGACAGCTGTCATTTTGGTCTCCTCTTCACTATTTTTTTTTCTTATATATTGTCTGGTGGAGAAGATGAAGGCAATTTATTGAAAGCTGTCTTATTATAGGCCATGACATATCGGTCATAATGGACATGAAGGTTTCAAGAACAATCAATACATCTAGAATTAAATACAGAGCGGTTGCTAAGAACTTGGATTTGCAAAACTGAGTCTACAAAATCAGGATATTAGAAAGAGTTCCATAGAACGTGAGTGGACATAGGAGTTTTTGTCATCATCCTTCAAGTCTTGAAGGCTTTCAGCATGCTTCTATTTCCTCATTGAAGCTTTCCCACACAGTGTAAGTCTAGATTGAATCTCTTCTTCTCCGGTTCCTCTTTTACCTCCTAGTACTCCGGTGTGGCACTTGCTAAAATCTGCCCTGTCCTCCAAGTGTTTGTGTGATGCTTTCGCTGGAGATCAGGGGTTGTGGGTAATGCAATCATATGCTCCCCGTCCGGCAGTATGTGCCTTGCATATGGTTGTGTTCCAGAAATGCTTATTGAGATCAATTAAATCATGGAGTTCCCTTGGACACCAACAAAGAACAAATACAGATTACTTTGCTAATAATTTAGAACTAAAGCATTAGATAAGAAAGGCACATTTATTCTACTTTACCAAATAGCTGACTTTTTTTTTAAAACTCTGTGACAACTCATATTTCTACTAAGTTTTATGGAAATTAAATTCCAATAAATGAAATTAAAGTTCATCAATAACTATTACTTAATGGAGCCTGTAGTGAATCCTTCTGTACATGAAGTACCTGGTAATGGGAATAATTACCTCTTGTATAACTTTTTCTAATATTTCTCTTCGCATTTAATTGAAATAATCTATATTTTCCCCTATTCTTTTAAGAACTTGACTACTGTATAGATCTTATTTTTAGAGTGGCATGTAATGGTCTCTCAATTGGATGAAATTCTGTCCTTTAAAAACTAACAATCATAACTATCATCATAGGTAGGAATCTCTATTTAATCAAAAACTTTACAAGTCACAAATGATTATATAGAATTCTTGGTATTGATGAAAGAACAAAAGGCTTAGATACCAGAACCTGGCATGCAGCCCTTGGTCAACTACTTATCAACCATAAATTTGGACAAATAACTTATTGTGGATAGTTTTCACATATAAAAAGTGAATGACAACTATTTCACAGGGTGAGAGGACAAACAGATTATGTATGTCAATACGCATTGTCAATTTAAAGCCTTATGTAAACATTAATTATTACCATTATTTAACAAGGACCACATTTGTATATGCCCTCCCTCTCATCTCATGATTAGTACAAAAATGCCAATGAATTATCCTCTTTAATTTCATAGTTATTAATATTAACTTTGGTATCTCAATGCATACATGAAATGCCTCCAACAAAGCTGATGGAGATGAAAAGATCTCAAGAGAGGGGCCCCCGGGTGGCTCAGTCGTTAAGCATCTGCCTGCAGCTCAGGTCATGATCCCAGGGTCCTAGGATCGAGGCCTGCATCGGGCTCCCAGATTAGTGGGAAGCCTGCTTCTCCCTCTCCCACTCCCCCTGCTTGTGTTCCCTCTCTCACTGTGTCTCTCTGTCAAATAAATAAATAAAATCTTTTTTTAAAAAGTTCAATAAAATAAAAGAGTCCTGCTCTTGATTTTGGCTCAGGTCCTGCTCTCAGGGTCGTGGGCTTGAGCCCTGCATGGGGCTCTTCCCTAAGCATGGAGCCTGCTTGAGATTCTCTCCCTCTCCCTCTGCCCCTTTCCCCATTTGTGCACATGGGTACACGTGCACACTCTGTCTCAAACAAATCTCTAAAAAAAAGCTCAAGAGATTAAACTCGAAAGTCACATTTGAAAGGCTCAGAAACAGCCCAGAGCTAGTAATTAAAGGTCTTTATGGAGTCCTTATGATTTATTTGCAAATGATTATACATTGCTATATGCTTACCCCATGTGTCCTGGACTTCCAACACAAAAGTGACTTTTTTTCTATTTCTTTTGTTACCACGGACAACAGTTTTGCTAAACTCTCTAACACATCGCAACAAGTATCTTCTTTCCTCCAATGTCCAATGTCCACTTTCTTCTGTCTGCCCAACCTTTCCCTATGTCCCCGAAATGGTTTCGGCTTTTACTCACGGTCTCCTGAAGGCCTGTTCAGATCCCACCTAACCCGGTCTAAATCCAGTGCCGTGTTTTTGTCATGGAGACTCCCTCGTTCCAGGTTCCACATTTCTCTACCACGTAGTTTCACATACAACTGTTCCAACCCATACAGGTCTCGCTGTTTCACTGGCTTAGAACAACTGCTTTATTATACTTACGTATTCTGTGGGAGAGGCATTCAGTCAGGCACAATAATAGAGCGATAACTCTTCTCTCCTTCATGCTGTCTGGGGCCTCATCTCTAAGGACTCAGAAATTGGGGGTTCTTCATGATTGGGTACGAGAGTCATCTGAAAGGATATGCATTCATAGACCTCGTGGTCGTTGCTGACTTTTGTCTGAGTCCTCAGTGGAAGACAAATGACAGGAAAACCCAGCTGATCCCACAGTCTACATACGGTGCACAATCCTTTCTTTCTCCAGTGAGTTCTACACACTTCCACAGCCCCCTCAGTGTGAGCGGCTCCCCCCCAGGAGAAGGAGCCATAGTTCAGCTAATGATATTCACCGTTAACCACTGGATTTTCTTTTAGGTCAGTTCTTCTCTCAAATGATTCTAAAGCCAGTGGCATTTCAATATTACAAGGGGAAAATGTCTTTAATTTATAGTATTATTCTTTTAAGGCAGTCATTAATCTACAAAATCTAAGATTTTATTAGGTCAGATTTAAATGTGGTTGGGTCTAAGAGGCTTCATGCTTGCTTCATTCTTGCCAATTCTCATTTGCTTTATGTCTATTGTTCATTTATTTTCTCAATCCTATAAAAGGAGTCTTTCCTTCTTTCTAAAGAGTCTATCTTTAAATGGAGATACTGAATTTCTGAGAGATTAAATAACTTGCCTATAGTCATATAATAATTGGTCTACTCAGGTTCCTCAGCTACATCTGTTTTCATATTATTTGAGAGAATTATTTATGTTAGACGTTTTTTTCCTTTCCTACTGTAATCGTTCTCCTTATTTGCTTTATCATTTTTATTGACAACTAGGTAGCAAACTAATGACCTGGGTGGTCAATACATACTCTTAGTACTTATTATTCATCACTGTGATGCTGTCATAAAAGCCAGTGAGGGACAGATGAAAACCGATCCTGCCTCTCTGTTGAGGTTTATGCTTGGATCACATGGGAAAAACTACACTGTGAGAGATTTAGGGCCCACAGTCTTTGAAAGGAAGTAGTAAAGAAATGGTTGGCTAGGTAAGTATTTTTCTTAACAAAGTCATATTCAAAACAACTTCCCATTGATATTTGTTGACATTTTCAGAATATTTTTGAAAAAATTAAAGATGTTTGAGAAATTTTGGAAGTCAGGATAAGGAGTGGATTAATTAGGGTAGGATTTTGTAAATGTAATTGGCTGTTGATTTTATAGCACGTAAGCAGGCATTTAATGTACCTTTCACAGAGTTGAGGGTCTAAAACATCTTCTGTGTATGGATGTGTAATTCGGAAGAGGTAATACTAAGAATTTTTTTTTTAAGATTTTATTTATTTGGCAGATATCACAAGTAGGCAGAGAGGCAGGCAGAAAGAAAGAGAGGGGGAAGCAGGCTTCCCCCGATCAGAGAGTCCGATGCAGGACTCGCTCCCAGGACCCTGGGATCATGACCTGAGCTGAAGGCAGAGGCTTTAACCCACTGAGCCACCCCAAATACTAAGAATTTTCAACATCTTTCTAAGGAGAGTGGGAAGCTACTAAGAATTTTAAACAAGGCAGAGGCATCATAATTTTTTAAAGAGAATTTGACTGTGGGTACTAAATGAATAGAGTGTAGAGAGCGTGGACAAAAGGGGGGAAACCAATTATCATGGTCCAGATGAGCAGTAATTGTGGCTTGGATATAG
The DNA here is from genome assembly GCF_963455335.1 of Martes martes. Lineage (NCBI taxonomy): Eukaryota > Metazoa > Chordata > Mammalia > Carnivora > Mustelidae > Martes > Martes martes. The sequence continues at coordinate 32,007,875 of NC_137891.1, read as the reverse complement.
ATGATGGGAGATGGAAATAATTTGCAGAATCAGTAGTACTCAGTGACTGATTAGGGTTATAGGATATGAGAGAAGTCAGTGTCAAGAAGGTCTCCAAGGAGACAAACCATTAGAGACTCTAAAGCTCATAAAACAAACCAAGGGTTGTGGCGGGTGTTGGAGGGGGAAGGGGGGTAGGAGAGGGTGGTGGGGTTATGGACATTAAGGAAGGTATGCGCTATGGTGAGTGCTGTGAAGTGTAAACCTGGCAATTCACAGACCTGTACCCTTGGGGTTAATAACACATTATAAGTTAATAAAAAATTTAAAAAAGAAAAAAGAATGTCTCCAAGGTTTCAGACATAGCAGCTGGGTCTGAGGTGGTGCCATTTACTAAAATAGAGATTATAATGAGAAGAGCAAGTTTGGATGCTAGGAGTCAATATCATGAGTTCAATTTTAGGTATATAAAATTTCAGATGCCAGGGTTCCTGGGTGGCTCAGTCGGCTAAATGTCCAACTCTTTACATCAGTTCAGGTCACGATCTCAGAGTTGTGACATCAAGCCCTGTGTTGGGTGCACTCAGCACAGAGTCTGCTTGAGATTCTCTTTCTCCCTCTGTCCATCCTCTTCCTTGTGCACAGGCTTTCTCTCAATAAATGAATGAATGAACGAATGAATAAATAAAATCTTTAAATATATATATTTTTATATATATAATGCCTGCGAGACATGCATTTTTGCGGGAATTTATAATAGTTCAGCTCACACCACACTCTTCTATCTTCTTCCATTCTTTGCTGAACATTTCCCTTCAGTGCATCATGCTGGCTTAACCTACCTTCAGCCACACTGTATCACTCTGCTTTAACAGGTCAAAGCATGAACATATCAGTGTATATTCCTATGAAAAGCGAAGTGCTGAGTCTGGTAATATTCAGATAATAATAAAGAAATGACCCAAGTTAACTTTCGTAAGACCTACAGATGAATCCTAACAGGTCAGCCTTGTAGCCAAGCCTAGCAAGGGGAAAAATATGCAGAAAATAAAGGCTGGGATGGGTTATTGGCTTTGGGACCACAGCAGCTGGGAGGACAGTAGTAAGAGATGTTCCTCTGCTTAACAATAATTCTGGAGTGCATTCCTGTGGTACAGAACTGCCATCACTGCGGCTTTACAGCTTGCTTTCTCCCCTTCACATCGCTTCTTTGTCTCAAAGCCTGCGGACGGCGGCGTTCTTTCTCATTCAGAGGAAAGGCCAGTTTCTTTTCCTGGACCTGAAGGCTCCATGGAGTCTGGCCCCTCCCTTGCACCTGTTTCCTGGCCTTTGTGTTTGCTCTTCTCTCAGCCTACAACACTCTTCCCCTCCTGCGTGGCTCCCTCCTAACGCCTCCACTCTATCTCTTTCATGGGATCTGGGTTTTCTTGATCATCTGTGTGCTCCTTCCTCTACCCTTGTCTGCTTGTTTATCTTCTTATCACTTATCATCACCTGAAGTATATTTACTTCTTTGATTTTTCTCTCCCCTCCTCCCACTCACCCCGTCTAGAATGTAAACTCCTTTAGGGACAGAACTTGTTTTGTTCACAACTGTATTTCCAGTTCAGAGAACAGATCCTAGCACAAAGTATATAGGTTGAGGGAGATTTTGAGTAAACATGGGGTGAGTGGATTGCTAGAACCTGTGAGGATGTGGCCGCGGACCTGAAAACTGCTGCCTGCCCATTCTGATTAACAGAGTTCTGTTTGGGTGTTGTGTCACTAATTGTCATACAGAGGTTTCTTTTTTTACATTGTTTTTCTTTTCTTTTCTTTTCTTTTATTTATTTATTTGACAGAGAGAGACACAGCGAGAGAGGGAACACAAGCAGGGGGAGTGGGAGAAGGAGAAGCAGGCTTCCCATGGAGCAGGAAGCCTGAAGCAGGGGCTTAAACCCAGGACGCTGGGATCATGAACTGAGCTGAAGGCAGACGCTTAATGACTGAACCACCCAGGCATCCCGTGGTTATTCAATTTTGTAAAATTTTCTTTGTTTTGAGGCCCTAAGCTTCATTGACTTTTAAAAATGTCATTACAGAAGTTTGTGAGCTGGTTCTGAATCAACAGGCACACTTTTCATTTTTTAGTAGCTCATTGATGCTCCCATTTTCATTCTTTGTGTCCTCAGTATTCATGCCCCATTACTATACACAGCGTAGCCAATAAATAAAGACCCACCAACTTAAAGAAAATGGTTACTTAGAAAAGACCTGAGACAAAACGTAAGAGACTCTTAATCTCAGGAAACAAACTGAGGGTTGCTGGGGGATTGGGAGGGAGGGTTAGGGTAGCTGGGTTATGGACGTTGGGGAGGGTGTGTGCTATGGTGAGTGCTGTGAACTGTGTAAGACTAATGATTCACAGACCTGTACCCCTGAAGCAAATAATACATTATGTGTTAATAAAAAGAATAATAATAATAAGGCAAAAGTTCACTTTAAAAAAAAGTCCTTGTCGTCTGATTTGTGTAATTCTAAAAAGTAACCAGCAGATGGCGCAATTGTAACAACAGCATGACTTATTTTCAGCCTGTCCTGAGAACCACAACACCTTTAGAGAAATGCCAAAATTTTCCGGAAGTGAAAATTTCTGGATTTTAGCCATTTCAGTGCCAAGGTAAGGGACATCGTTCATGCTATTTCTTGTCCATAAGGATAACTGCTGAGTGTGTAGGTCTCACCGGTGACCCAGAGTAAGTCTCATTTTCACACATGCTGTGGAATTGACTACTCAGGGCTCATCTTTCAGGAGCTTAAGGAAATGACAGTCGTAGTTTTGGCACTTGCCTGGTTCACTATTTGCAAAGGCTCTTCATGTTTAAATAATGTCTGCTTGGGTGGTCATTTGAGTTGCTTCTACTTTAAAAACTGGAGATTTATACCCTTTATTGAGATGATTTTAGGCAAAATCATATAATAAAAGTAGAAGATATTTGTAAAATTTGCATTGAAATAAAGAGACAGTGGAACATGAGAGAAGGCATGGTCTCTTAAGAGGGACAGAGCGGAATTGTTATTCTGACTATTTGACTTCAGACAAAATACTTGGCTTCTCTAACTCTCAATTCTCTCATTTACGAAAATGTCAATAGGAAACCCATTTTTCAGAGTATTTGGAATTAATACTATATAGTTTTAGTATTTTTTTTCACAGATGTATGTTATATGAAGCACTGTATATTAACCCAGGAGCCCCAAACTCACATTAGAACAACATATTTGAGAGATCTGTGTATTGGGAACTTTTTACAAGGGATCAGATAGATATATTTTTGGATGGGCTTAGAAGGGAGGAATTATTGTTGATTTAAACAGAGGGATCTGGTTTAGGGGGGAAAAAAAGAGATGCCAATGAGTAAGACCAACCTGCTTGTCAGCAGTAGCTGTGTGCTACAATTTGGGTGAAATCTCAGTTATTGTGGTCAGTCCAGCAAACCAACTGTCTTGGTAGGCCAAGGACTCAGAAAAAAATGATCAAAAGGACTTGGGAGTCACCAAAAGATATCTTAGAGTTCATACACGTCATAATCTGCATGGCATTGCACACATGAATCGAAAGTACAAAATGATCTGGTTTTGGGCTCCAAAAATATGACAGGCAATCAAGAATGAAAGGACAGATTAAAGCTCCTAGAGACAGATATCTTGGTGCCACAAAAGGCAAGTGCCTTCAACCTGAGGCTGAGCGAGAAAACAATAATAAAATATAAGTTAGTGGCAAGACACCTCAAATCCAATGCTTCGTGGCTGTTCAGGAACTACTCGTGGGATTTGGCCTGGGAGCCTCATTGGATAACAGCATCCCTCTGCGCCCCCTGCCTCCGTGACCACTGTTGCTCATTCAGAGGCATGACCCCCAGTTTGAGTAGTGTGTGTACATTTTGGAAATATTCCCATTAAAAAAACCTTTAGGATTTTAAGTGGTAAGCTTCATTTATTTGATAATTCAGCTTAATGAAACATATCAATTTTCTCCTAGTTCTGAATTTTAAATGGTTTCTGATTTATAGAAATAATTCTTGCAGAAAGGTACCCTAGATTCTTAATTAACAGATTTAAGCCTTCTGATCCATTCATGTTTATATTAATCTAATGTTTACTGAGTTCATTTTGTATATGAGACACTGTCAGAATGTACTCAGAGGTCTGATCTCTCATTTTTAACAATCTTTTTTTCCTTGAGAAGAAAAATGTCATCAATGTAGACACAATTTTGTCAGGACTCTGATATATTTTTCTACACTTTGGGACAAGTACTTAGAGCAAGCCAAAAGAGCACAAATTAGCTAACAAATACTTTTATCCCTAACCTTCTCTTTCATTAACTGATGGAACACATGAGAAAATGTAAATGTAACATATTGTGAATCTGTGGCTTACAAGGAATACAAAAAGAGGTAAAGGAACTATCTGCCCAATGAAAACAAATATGTAAATAAGTATTTTTTCTAAGTGGATATTATCAAAGGTAGGTGATAAATAACTTTTTTAAAAACATATAATGTATTATTTGCCCCAAAGGTACAGGTCTGTGAATCATCGGGCTTATACCATTCACAGCACTCACTGTAGCCCATACCCTCCCCAATGTCCATAACCCAGCCACCCTACACCTACCCCCTCCCACCCCCCTGCAACCCTCAGTTTGTTTTGTGAGATTACGAGTCTCTTATGGTTTATCTCCCTCCCAATCCCATCTTGTGTCATTTTTTCCTTCCCTACCCACCATGACCCCCCACCCCGCCTCTCAAATTCTTCATATCAGAGAGATCATGTGATAATTGTTTTTCTCTGACTGACTTATTTCACTTAGCAGAATACCCTCTAGTTCCATCCACGTCATTGCAAATGGCAAGATTTGGTTTCTTTTGATGGCTACATAGTATTCCATTGTGTATATATACCACATCTTCTTTATCCATTCATCTATTGGTGGACATCTAGGTTCTTTTGATGACTACATAGTATTCCATTGTGTATATATACATCTTCCTTATCCATTCATCTGTTGGTGGACATCTAGGTTCTCTCTATAGTTTGGCTATTGTGGACACTGCTGCTATAAACATTTGGCTGCACATGCCCCTTCAGGTCACTACATTTGTATCTTTAGGGTAAATACCCAGTGGTGTTTTTGCTGGGTCATAGGGTAGGTCTATTTTCAGCTGTTAGAGGAACCTCCATATTGTTTTCTGGAGTGGCTACACCAGCTTGCATTCCCACCAACAGTGTAGGAGGGTTCCCCTTTTTCCACATCCTCGCCAGCATCTGTCATTTCCTGACTTGTTAATTTTAGCCATTCTGACTGGTGTGAGGTGGTATCTCATTGTGGTTTTGATTTATATTTCCCTGATGCCGAGTGATGCTGAGCACTTTTTCATGTGCCTGTTGGCCATCTGGATATCTTCTTTGTAGAAATGTCTGTTCATGTCCTCTGCCCATTTCTTGATTGGATTATTTATTCTTCAGGTGTGGAGTTTGATAAGTTCTTTATAGATTTTGTATACTAGCCCTTTATCTGATATGTCGTTTGCAAATATCTTCTCCCATTCTGTCAGTTGTCTTTCGGTTTTGTTGACTGTTTCCTTTTGCTGTGCAAAAGCTTTTGATCTTGATGAAGTCCCAATAGTTCATTTTTGCCCTTGCTTCCCTTGCCTTTGGTGATGTCTCTAGGAAGAAGTTGCTGCGGCTGAGGAGGAAGAGGTTGCTGCCTGTGTTCTCCTCAAGGATTTTATGGATTCCTGTCTCATATGGAGATCTTTAATCTATTTTGAGTCTGTTTTGGGGTGTAGTGTAAGGAAATGGTCCAGTTTCATTCTTCTGCATGTGGCTCTCCAATTTTCCCAACACCATTTGTTGAAGAGACTGTCTTTTATCCATTGGACATTCTTTCCTGCCTTGTCGAAGATGAATTGACCATAGAGTTGAGGGCCCTTTCTGGGCTATCTATTCTGTTCCATTGATCTATGTGTCTGTTTTTGTGCCAGTACCATACTGTCTTGATGATGACAGCTTTGTAACAGAGCTTGAAATCTGGAATTGTGATGCTATCAACTTTGGTTTTCTTTTTCAACATTCCTCTGGAGATTCAGGGTCTTTCTGGTTCCATATAAATTTAGGATTATTTGTTCCATTTCTTTTAAAAAAATGATGGTGACAAATAACTTCTTTAATAAAAGTGTATGAAAATGTTAATCCCTTATAATGGACTCAAGCTTTCTGTTTCAAGTATCTGTAATACCTTACCGGAAATGAATGACAATATCCAAGGCTAAATTCATTCCTTTGGAAACAAGAAGAATTCTGCTGAGATGACACATGAAAATATAACTCCAAATTCAGCCCGAGAGCTTTTTCTGCCTTCTTGTTTCCATACTTAATGGTGACTCTTAATTTGTGGAGAGTTTAAGAATAGACTCAATTATCATGTTGAGAAATACATTTGTCACTGCCTGTCTCCTCCTTTGTTGACTTTCACTTTCTTCAAAATGTTTTTATGGTTAGAGCAGAGCTGAGTTCTCTAAGTCTCAAAATATGTTTTTTTTTTAATGATGAGAAACTACAAGAGAAATCTGTCACTAAGTCAGGGAGCACTTTATGAACATGGAATCGAATAGGCTGTACACCAATACACTCAATGGTATTTGTACATATCAAAAAAGCAACAATCTGGTGTTGAGATGTATGAGAAAACCTGATGTCCATTACCAATATATATATTGAATATATATATATATATATATATACACACACATACATATATATATATATATTCATTCCATTAATGGTCTCAACCATCGTAGGTACTGCAGCCTTCATTTTATAAATGATTAAACTATCACACAAGCAACTTAAGTTCACCTTTTCCAAAATCACCCAGGTGGTAAATGGCCCAGGTGGGATTTAAATTTTTTTGAGTGATTTCAAGGCTCATGTACTTTCTACAAGCACTATTTGATTTCTTGTAATACCAAGCTGCTTCTTAAATTGAACTCAAGTATAATAAAGTTCCATCGCATTTAACTATGACCTTCGGTGCCCTGCATCAACCCTAGGGAGAAGCTAATTAGATAGTTTGCCTTTCGACATTTCTTTCCAACACATCTCCCCCATTTTCTGCCCACCCAGGCATTCAGGTAATAACTCCTGATTCCAGCTAGTTGCCCATTATCCTAGCTCTATCCCTTCCTCTTTTGTGTTTGTCTAACACATCCAGTAATTTTAAAAATTGCATGTAAGTACTATTTTGTTAAAATTTGACTTTTTTTTTTTTTTGGAACAGTTTTAAGTTCACAGAAAAATTGAGTGAAGGGTCCAGAGGTTTCCTGCCCTCACTCATGCATAGCCTCCCTCTCTACTGACATCCCACACTAGAGTATACATTCTTGTTACAACTTGTTACATCATTCCCACCCAAAGTCCATAGCTGAGGGTTCACTCTTGGTGTTATATATCCAGATGTATATCCAAATGTATGATGACATGGACCTCTGTCGTAGTTTCACATAGAGACTTTTCACTGCCTTAAGAATGTTCTGTATCCTGCCCACCCATCCTTCCTCTCCCCAGCCTCTGGTAACTGCTGGTCTTGGTACTGTCTTCATAGTCTTGCCTTTTCCAGAATGTCACTTACCCCTTCCTCTTTTTATCCACTCTATACTGCACTTAACTCGAGCCTCCTCCTGGCGCCAAAATTTGGGACACTATGGCATGTCCGAGATGGAGAAGTTCTTGGACAGAAGGACCTTCTTCTTTGCCTATGAGACAGCTAAACTGTGTTAAGTACTATACCTATCACTTTACATATATTTATACATTAAAACTAATAATCTGTGAGGAATCATTTAAGGGCCTTTTTATCAAGGAAACAAATACCTGGCAATTAAAAATATTAACCCCAAGATGATGTCAGTGGCCAAAATTATGAGTAACCCCATAATGTTTGTCTCAAATTTTCTTGTATGATTTAGTTTTGTTTTTTAAAGAATGTTTAAATTGTATCTTAAGTCCACATGCAATATACTGATATTGGCTAAATTTTTGTTATTATCTACACTTTAAACAAGCCCCCCGTCCTCAAACTTGAGAACTCTTCTTCTTGAGAATAGAAGACCCAACTCTTTATGGCTACCTCACGTGCTAGAAATTTTAATCATTGATCATGTTTGTTATTTGTTTTCTCTGGTAGAATATAAATCCTATGAGGACGGTACTTCTCACTTGTTCCATTTATCACTATAAACTCCAGTCCTAGACCGGTGTCCGGTGCATACATTCTCCGTGACTTATTTGTTGAATGAGTGAATTTTCCTTGCTTCCTTCAGCCATTTCCTTTTACAGCCCCTTTGCTCGCTATTTTTCCATACTGGCTTTATTCTCTGGCAGTACTTTAGTTGGCCAGTCATCTTTTTCAGATGTGGGTGCCTGGGTAAGTAACGTCTAAGCACATAGAACTATCACAAATGTGTCACTAGTGTACCCATGAAGCCTCTGCACTGAGAGTTTGTGTTCTGCTTGTGTTTAAAATCCTTTTCAGTTCTTAGCTGCACTTTGACCACAGTTGGAATGGGAGCACACAGTGGGTGGAATTACTCAAACAGATTTTGCAATCACCATGGCGATAGCTTGAGTGATTGCTTTTGGCTTAAAAGTTTGAGGCATTGTAACTATTTTTATCAATGATTTACTTTAACTTGAAGAATATTTGGGGCCTTCATCTATTGACAGAAAGAGGTGACAGTCAAAGCTACAAATCATCTGATCCCCCAAATACACCACTTTATATTTGCCCTTCCAGCTGTCTTAGTTTACTCCTTAGTATTAGAGGATAGTTTGCCTAAGTGGTCATTTTGACCATGTGTTTAGTAACTGCATATGCCTCTTAGCAACACTTGAACCATAAACCTGGAGAGAACAGATATATGGATATCTGTTGGATATATGACCATTTATGTGAAAATACTGTCCCATCTCCTCTCATTTCCAGCCCTCAAATGCTCCAGGACCATCATCTGTTGCAAAACCTCTGTAAAATACAGTTTCAGGGGCATCTGGGTGGCTCGGTTGGTTAAGCGACTGCCTTTGACTCAGGTCATGATCTCAGGGCCCTTGGATCAAGCCCCACATTGGGCTCCCTGCTCAGTGGGGAGCCTGCTTCTCCCTCTCCCTCTGCTTCTCCCTCTTTCTTTCTCTCAAATAAAGAAGTAAATAAATAATCATTAAATGAAAGACGTAGTTTGTTTCTCAGGTAATTAAATAAGAACAGAACTTCAGTGTAATAAACGTTCACATAAAAGATAAAATTTATGAATTGGATTGAACTAAGGAGCATTTAGCTCTCCTATGCACTGGCATTTCAGAAATTACATTGATGTCTTTATAACTTTTTAATCAAATTATCATTGGACTTTTACTTTTTGCCTATGATGTTTGCAGTTTGGTACCTAAATTGCTTGTATCCAATTGTACCCAATAAAGTGAATATCATTTGGGATCCAGAACTACTAATCCATCTCTAATTACAGCTATTTGCTGAAAACTTGAAAATCCATATTTTTAGGCTAACTTTTGTTTTTAAAAATCTGTTTTAAAATGAAAAATGTTGATTTATAAGCATATTACTTCAATGCTTTGTTTTTGCCAATACAAAAATCAAAAATGAATATTTATTAAATTATGGACAAGTAGACCCAATATAGTTTGGCTTCAGCACAAAATAATAAGATTTATAAGCTTTGAAATGAAATAGTTTCTTTCACTTGAAACGAGATAGTTTACCACCTCCATCCTTTCTAACCTTCACTCTAAAAGAAGTTTAGAAAATGAGAGAAATAAAAGTCCTGATGAGCTTTAAATTTAAAAAAAAAAAAATCCCTACATTGGATATGTCAAAAGTTCCCCTTTCTACCCAGTCTTACAACACCTCCAAATGCTATCTCTTTAAGACCTGTGAAATTAAAAATAAATAAATAAATAAAGCAACTTTTCTTTAATATCAGGAAAAGTAAACCATTTACACTTCTCTATAATCGAATTTTGGAGAGTTAATTAGAACATGATGTTTGACCTAATAGAATTATGCTTCTCTTCTCTCCATCCAAATTCCACTTACATTTTAGATAAATCTGTTTAAGAGTTTATTTTTTTAAGAGCAGTGTAGATTTACCACAGAATTGAAAGGGAGGTAAGGAGATTTCCCATATACCCTCATTCCCACACATGTACAGCTTCCCCAATATCAACACCCCCACCAGAATGATACTTTTTTTTTTCTTAACCAAGGGTGAACCTACATTAACCCATCATAACCACTCAAAGTCCATAATTTATCTTAGGGTTCACTCTTGGTTAACTTTACATTCTATGAGACAGAAAAATAATAACATATATCCGTCATATAATACCACATAGATTATTTCCACTGTCTTAAAAATCCTCTGAGTTCTTCCTCATCTTACCCCTCCCCCACCCCCAGCTCCAACCCCTCATAACCACTGATCTTTTATTTTCTCCATAGTTTTGACTTTTTAAAAATATCATAGAATTGAAATCATATAGTGTTTAGCCTTTTCAGATTGGCCTCCTTCAGTAATCAGGCATTGAAGGCGCCCCCCATGTCTTTTCATCCCATGATAACTGCTTTTTTTTTCAAGGTCTCAAATTTTTGTTTAACATACTTTAAAAAGCCATTGCTAAATTACTCCTCCAGAGGGCAGTATAATCACATCGGTGGACTTGGTGGAGGCCGACTGCAGGAAATAGGACAGGTGACATCAAATGCTATCAAATGACAAGAGGTTGCAACTTTTTCTCATTCTCTTCCTGTCATTCTCAAGGAGAGTGACACACACAGGAGATCTCAGAGGGGATCATCCATAAGTGAGAAGAGGCATTTTGTGAACACAGCAGTGAAGGAAAGCTAAAAAATGGGAAACAAAGTTTTAAGGGAAATGCATTGTTTCAAATACCTTCATTCCCCATGAAAACACCGCTCTTTCTTGAATGTTCCCATGTTAGAAGCATTTCCTCAGGAAGTTTTCTAGCTAACTCTAACTCTTGAGTTCTGAATCAGTACGAACTCCTAGGGCATCCTGCATTGCTTATACCGTATTATTTCTCACACTGAATTATTATTGTTGTTTACAATCTGTCTCACACACTACACCATAAGCTCCATGAGAGTCTCTGTCAGCTCTCTATGTGCATGGCCTCTTAAAGCATCTGGCACGTAGTGTTTTCTCAACAAGTATTTTATGAGGAACAGTTAACTAAAGGGAGGTTCCTAAAGGAAAGAAGTTCCTTTCTTTGTTTCTGAGCTTCCTCTACATAAAGCTTCTCCCAAGACAACTATCATATGATCTCCCTGATATGGGGAAGTGGAGATGCGATGTGGGGGGGTTGGCGGGGTAGGAAAAGAAAAAATGAAAGAAGATGGGATCAGGAGGGAGACAAACCATAAAAGACTCAATCTCAAAAAACAGACTGAGGGTTGCTGGGGGGACGGGGGATGGGAGAGGGTGGTGGGGATATGGACATTGGGGAGGGTATGTGCTATGATGAGTGCTGTGAAAAGTGTAAACCTGGCGATTCACAGACCTGTACCCCTGGGGATAAAAATATATTATATGTTTTTTAAAATAAATAAATTAATTAAAAAAAAAAAAAAAAGAAAGCTTCTCCCTGGCTTCAGTCAGCAGAGCACCCCTTACCATTTCTGGTTTGGCACCGCCTGCTTAGAATCTATAAATGCTCAAGCAGCGTCTTAAAAATGTTAATACTACACACCTATTAGAATGGCCAAAATCCCAAACAATGACAACACCATGTTCTGGGGAGGAATATGGAGCAAACAGAAACTCTCCTTCATTGCTGGTGGGAATGCAAAATGCTACTGGCACTTTGGAAGATCCTTTGGCAATTTCTTATAAAACTAAACATACTCTTACTGTATAATCCAGCAGCTGAGTTCCCTCATATTTGCCCACTGAACGCTTATGTCCCCACAAAAATATGCACATGGATTTTATAACAGATTTCTTCTGGCAGTTTTATAATTGCCCCAACTTGGAAACAACCGCAATGTTCTTTAGTCGGTGCATGGGCAAACAAACTGTGGTATATCCAGAAATGGAATATTATTCATTGCTAAAAAGAAATGAGTGATCAAGCCATGGAAAGACCTGGAGGAAATGTAAACACGTATCACTAAGTGAATGAAGCCAACTGAAAAGGCCACATAACTGTACGATTCCAAGTATATGCATTCTGGAAAAGGCAAACAATGGAGTCAGTAAAAAGATTTAAAACAAATCCCCTAACCTGGTTGCCAGGGGTTAGGGGGAGGGAAGAATGAATAGGCAGGGCACAGAGGATTTTTTGGGCCGTGGAACTATTATGTGTGATACTGAAATGGTAGATACAGACATTTTAAACATTTAAACCCATTGAATGTACAACACCAAGAGTGAACGCTAATGCAAACTATGAACTTTGGGTGATAATGTGGTATTCGCTGATTGTAAGCAATGTACCCTTGTGAGGCATGATGTCAGTAAGTCGGGGGGGACTTCGCATGTGTGTGTGGAGATGGGTATTTGGGAACTCTTTACTTCTTGTTCAATATTGTTGTAAATCTAAGGCTGCTCTAAAAATTAATTTATTAATTAAAAAACCCTAAGACAAGTGCAAAAAAATTTTAGCATGCCTCGGTTTATCTTTTAACTACACACATATACATCCTTTTGGCAACTATAAGATATGTGGAGCACACTTCTGTCTCAGAGCTAAACTTTCTAGATACAATGTGTTAAAAATCTTTTTAAATGCATTACAGGGTTGAAGAAAAGAGTGGTCCCATTAAGTTCAGAAGGATGAGAACACTCAAGTCCAGAGAGAAAGGGATGGCTGAAGTTATTGCTCGCCTGGTAGCACCTGTAGGTTCCTGGTTGTCCAGAGCTGGGATTTAATCAAACCTTGCCCTAAAGGAAGAAAACACAAAATACTAGACTTGTTATAACTTGGGAGTTCAGATCAAAGGCTCTTAAACACACACACACACACACGCCTGCGCACACACACACGAAGCCCCCAGTGGAAACCAGGGGAAAACACAAGACAGCGAAACTACTTGCTTGTTTGTTTATTTTGACTCCAGGTAAAGGAGAAATAACAAATACATACGTCTGTACTCAAAGTCATCATGAGTTAGTAGTTTAGAATTGATCCCAGGTGCCTGGTAAAAGCCAATGTAAATACCTTCTGGGAGAAGGTGTCTTAAACCCAAGTATAAAAAGTTGAAAAGTAAGATAGTGTTCTAAGGAGCTTGATTTCATGATTTTAAAAAATGGAATTAATTTCAGAAAAAGCGCAGGTAAATAAAAAATAACAATATAGAACATAAAATAGTGGGTTTTTTTAATCTTAAAAAAAAAACAGAAATTCAAAGTATGATACATTAAAAAAGACTGTCAAAATAACCAGTAAGCTTTAATAATAAAATAATCTGAAAAGGAAAAAAAATTAATGATTGCTCTTGGAGACTCAATGGATGAGTTGCCTAGAAAATTAATCTGAGATGAAGAAAAAATTAGTACACTCAAGATAAACTTAAAGAGGAGTGCCTGGGTGGCTCAGGTCATGACTTGGGGTCCTGGGATCCTCAGCGTTGGGCTCCCCCCTCAGTGGGGAATCTATTTCTCCCTCTCCCTTTGCTTCTCCCCCTCTGCTCATGTTCTCTCTTGCTGTCTTGTTCTCTCTCAAAAAAATAAATAAAATATTTTTTAAAAAGTAAAAATAAACCTAAAGAAAGTACTTGGAATAAGTTACATAAATGGAAAAGATAAAATGAAAAGAAATAATAAGGTCTGATATACTTTTAATTATAGTTTCAGAAGGAGAGAAACAGATATGTCAAAGAAGCAATATTTGGGAAGTTAGGGGCTCAGAATTTTCTAGAATCCATGAAAAATCTCATTCTTCAGAAGTAAGACAGGCTAACCATCCAATCCAATCCAACTACTAGTCTTAACAATAAAAGGAAATCCACACTAGACTTGTCACATTGTAACCTTTAAACATCAACGACAAAAACAAGATCTTAAAAGTACCTGAAGTGGGTGGAAAGGGAGGATATGGCAAGAGGACACGAAAGGTACAAAAGAATGATACAATTTATGGCTGATTTCTCAACAGCAACAACAGAAGCCAGGAGATGGTGTGCTAATATCTTCAAAATATTGAGGGAGAAATAACCATCAACCTAAATTTTACTTAACAATGTAACTATCTTTCAAGAATAAGAAAGAAATGGAGTTATTTCCAGTCCATGAACAAAATGTGTTGTGGGAGGGGCTTCTAGTTTCAGTTTAGCCTAAATTGGTCCACTAATTCCTCTGCTTGTTCCTTTGCCCCTTATCACTCCCAAAGGAACCGGAGAGAGAACGTGAAGAAACCTGGAGTGACAGCTGGGGACAGAGGCTCCTTCTAGCTAGTTTATATGTAGAGGAGAAGATTTGAGCCAAGGTAGTAGGCAGCTGTCAAGGTGGTATAAAAAAAATTTTTTATAACACACACACACACACACACACACACACGCAGACACATATATATGTATGTATATGTTTATGTATTTTATTTTTTGTAATAGGAGAGAAAGTGGATTGTTGGAAAGGTGTTCTTGCTTCTCTGAGCTCTTGCCTTGGGAACTAGTGCCTGACCCACACCTGCTCAGACCCCTGATCCAGGTCCCCTCAAGGGTAAATTCAAGGAAGGTCAAAAGTCATTTGCATGTGAGATGCTAGAAAATGGTTAGGGGGGAATGATTGCAATTTTGAGTTCATAAAGCTCCCTGTCTATATTTGTTTCTATTGCTGCCTGACAATAGTAGGGTTAATCCATACACATTTGTTACCATTTTCCAATTTTCTGTAGGTTAGGTCAGGAATCCAAGCTTAGGGTGGCTGTGTTATCTGCAAGGCCATGACCAGGTTGCTGGTTGGTGGTGAGGTCCCATCTGAATGCTCAACTACATAGGATTTTTTTTTTTTTAATCATTTCTTCATGATCTATTTCAGAAGTTCAAGATGGATGGCTATTTAGTTTTTTTTTTTTTCCCCCTATCTTTTACTACTACCAACAATAAGACAATGAATATCAATGTACTTAGGTCATTTTAAATATGTATGAGCATTTTTGTAAGAAGTTTCTCTATATGGAACCATAAGATCAAAAGGAATACATATTTGTGCTTCTATTTAAGATTTTATGTATTTGTTTGAGAGAGGGAGAGAGAGCACGAGTGGAGTGGAGGGATAGAGAGAGAAAGTGAAGCAGATTCCCTCCCAAAGAGGAAGCCCCATGTGGGACTTGATCCCAGGACCCTGGGACATGACCCAAGCCAAAGGCAGACACCCAACCAGACTGAGCCACCTAGGTGCCCCATATTTGTGTTTTGATAGATAATTACCAAATTTTCTTTCATATACTATACTTTGTACCCCCACCAGTAGTGTATTAAAGAATCTATAGCCCAGACTTCTCAAAGAAGTGTGTCAGCAAAGCAAACTTTTGAATTTTTGCCCAGGTAGCAGGTGAAAAATAGTACATTTTGGGGAGGGGGGTGTTTGATTTTTTTTTAGCATTTCTTTTTTGAGCATTAAGTGAGATTGAGCACTTTTTGTATTTTATGTCTTTGTACTTTCTTATGAAAGCTCTGTTTATCTTCTATTTTTCTACTAGTCCATTAGTCTTCTATGACTTAATTTCCGAGTTCTTTTTATGTTAGGGAAACTAACTACTGTCTGGATATGGACTTTAAATTTTTAACTTATTTATGATTCATTTTTTGACTTTTATGTTTTGCTCCACAGAAAGTTTTTGCTCTTTTGTATCAAATCTGTAAATCTTCTCTTTTAGTGCATCTGGACTTTGAGTCTCATTTTGAAATTTATTTACCACCCCAAGGATATAAATTACTTAATTCAGGGTATATATATGGCTTCATTTTTTTAATATTAAATGATTAATCCTTTTGGAATTTGTTCTGGTATATAATGTGAAATATGGGTTCAATTTTTATTTTTTATTTATTTAATTTATTTTTTTTTAAGATTTTATTTATTTATTTGACAGAGAGAGAGAGAGGGAGAGTACAAGCAGGGGGACGGGCAGAAGGAGGGAGAAGCGGGCTCCCTGCTGAGCAGGGAGCCTGATGTGGTACTCCATTCCAAGACCTCTGAGCCTAAGGCAGTCACTTAACCATCTGAACCACCTAGGAGCCCTCAATTTTTGTTTTTAGAAGACTATCCAGTTGTGCCAATATGATTTATCAGGTGAGGCATCATTTCTTCCTTGATCTGAGATGTCATTTTTATCATATACTGACCTCCTGAATATATTTTGAGTTATATTATGAATTTTTGTTCTGTTTTTCTTGTGTTACATTATATGAAACATGGAGAGTTTATTATGTTTTAACATATGATATGACTAGTTTCTCTCATTGCCCTTCCTTTTTCAGACTTTTCTTATCTATTCATGTTTGTTTATCTTTCAGTATATATTTAGAATTAATTTATCTGGTTAAAAAATGTTGTAAATTTATATTGGGATCTCATTTTTATTACATTGATTGCAGTTTATCTAAATGTTCTTTTGTAATATTCAGAAATGGTTTAAAGTTATTCATATAGGTCTTCATTATTTTTTAAATTTGTTTCTAGGCATTTTAATCTTTTCTGTTGTTATTGCATATGATTCTATTTTCAATTAGATCTTCTACTGGTTTATACTAATGTTTTTGATATCATTATCAAAATCAAACTAATCATATATTAAAATCATACCTTTTTCTGTTAGTATTTCTATTTTAGTCCTTTTATTTTTTTCTATGCACATATACGTATCTTACTTACTACCTACTTAGAATTTTATGTATTTACAATTTTAAGTCTGTCTTTTTAAAAGATTTTACTTACTTGAGAGAGAGAGTGAGAGAGTGTGAGAGCCCATGAGCAGGGGGAGGGGAGTGGGAGGAAGAGAGGGGGGTGTCAGGGGAGAGGGAGAAAAAGACTCCTCACTAATCAAGGAGCCTGACACAGGGCTCAGTCGCAGAACCCCTGGATCATGACTTGAGCCTAGGGCAGACACTTAACCTACTGAGCCACCCAGGTGCCTCAAAGACTTAAAAGTCTGTTTTTTTTCATAGTTAAACTTATGTCTTGAGTATTGCCTCTAGTTAAATACTCTTTGAAAAATGGTTTTTGAGTGCTTACATAATATTCTGAATATTTTTAAACATCAGTTTAGTCAGACATGTTTCCAACTTTTTCTTTTCCAAATAATGCTATACTCCACTTCTTTGTGTCAAATTTCTTGTATGCATTTCTGATTCTTCTTTAAGATAAATTCCCCAAGAAGATATTGTAAATGGGTTAAAAATACCATATTCTAAAAGTCTTTGATGCATGTTGCCAAATGTATTTGTGAAAAGGTAATCTAGTTTGTACTTTTATTACCTGGAAATAAAAGTTTTCAGAGACATTAAGATGTGTGACAGTAATGAAATTTGAAAATAATATTGGAAGTGGAAAATAATATTAGCACTTTCTATCTGCCAGACAGTGTGCTAAATGCTTTGCCTAGAATAACCCATTTAATTCCCCCCCATAATCCTATGAAACAAGCAATTTTATTATCCCCATTTTCCACTGAGGCACTGAGATTAAATCACTTTGCCCAGGCTACACATCTAGGTAGGGACAGAGCTCCAGATTCTAGCCTCAGAGCCGACCTCTAGGGGCTCTCCTATGCTGTTTTTGTGTAAGGCTTGCCGATCTTTTTATGTCACGGTACCCATCAAAAATTGAGTATTTCTGTAGCACCCTGAAATAAATGTGAGAGCCTGCCTGAGCCAGAGGCTGTTTGTCCAGGATAGTAACTGGAAGGCATCTGCTTAGAATCAGGTCTCCACCTGACCTTTCTGAGAGCTGAGGGAATTAATAATTGATATGTCTAAAATCTATTATCAGCACACTGCTTAGGAAGCTCTGCTTTATGGTAGTATAAAAATCCTTTAAAACTGCAAATTAACAGTAACACTGACAAATATAAGTTTCCCAATTCCTTCAGGTCAGCTATAGGTTATAGTTGAAACTGTTTTTCTCTTATTTGAAGTCTTGTTGACATATGAAATTATTGAATTTCAGGTGTACAATGTAGTGATTGGACAGTCGTCTCTATATGACCAAGTGATCCCATGAGAAGTCTAGTTACCATCTGTCACCATACGAAAGTATGACAATATGATTGACTATATTCCCTATACTGTGTTTTACATCCCTGTGATTTATTTATTATTATAATGGGAATTTTGTACCTCTTAATCTCCTTTACCTATTTTGCTCATCTCCCTATCCACTTCCCCTCTGGGAACCACAAGTTTGTTCTCTGTATTTATGAGTCTGTTTCTGTTTTGCTGATTTGTTTTGTTTTTTAGATTTTACACATAAGGGAAATCCCATAGTATTTTTCGTTCTCTGTCTGACTCATTTCACTTAGCCTAATACACTCTAGGTCAGTCCATATTATTAATGGCAAGATTTCATTCTTTTTATGGCTGAGTAATATTACATTATGTATATATGTATACATGTGTATATATATGTATGTATACATATATACATAATGTTAAACTGTTATATATGTACATAAATGTTAAACATATATACATAAATATTAAACACATAAACATGTGTTATAAATATATACATAAATGTTAAACATATACATATGCCACATCTTCCTTATCCATTCATTTAAGGGTGGACACTTAAGTTGCTTCTACATCTAAGCTATTATAAATCATGCTACAATGAATGTAGGCTGCATATGTCTTTTCAAATTAGTGTTTTTATTTTCTTCAGATAAATATCCAAAAGTGACATTGATGGATCATATGGTTGTTGTATTTTTAAGTTTTGAGGAGCCTCCATACAGTTTTTCATAGTGGCTGCAACTCCCACCAGTAGTGCCTAAGAGTTCTCCCTTCACATCCTCAACAATTCCATCTGTCTCTTGTCTTCTTGGTATTACCCATTCTGACAGGTGTGAGGTGATATCTCACTATCATTTTGATATGCATTTCCCTGATGATGAGTGACGTTGAGCATCTTTTCATGTGTCTGCTGGCCATCTGTATGTCTTCCTTGGAAAAATGTCTATTCAGGTCCTCTGTGCATATTTTTAATCAGATTGCTTGTTTGTTTGGTGTTGAGTTATAGGAGTTCTTTATATATTTTGGATATTAATCTCTTTTCAGAGCTATCATTTGCAAAAATCTTCTACTATTCTGTAGGTTGCCATTTTGTTTTACTGCTGGTTTCCTTCACTGTGCAAAAACTTTTTAGTTTGATGTAGTCCTACTTGTTCATTTTTGCTTTCATTTCCCTTGCTGAGGAGATAGATCCAAAAAAATATTCTAAGATGATGTATATGAGTTTACTGCTTATGTTTTCTTCTGGAGTTTTATAGTTTTAGGTCTTACATTTAGGTCTTCGGGTTTATTTTTGTAGATGGTATAAGAAAGTGGCTCAGGTTCATTCTTTTGTATGTGGCTGTTCAGTTTTCTCAACACCATTTATTGAAGAGACTGTCTTTTTACCACTGTATATTCTTGCCTCTTTTGCTATAGAGTAATTGAACAAATAAGCATGTATCTATTTCTGGGCTTTCTATCCTGTTCCACTGATCTATGTGTTTGTTTTTGTGCTGGTACTATGCTTTTTTGATTACTATAGCTTTGTATTATAGTTTGAAATCTGGGAACAGGATACCTTCAGCTTTGTTTTCTTTCTCAAGATTTCTTTGGGCCTTTTAGGGTCTTTTGTGGTTCCATACAAGTATTAGAGTTATTTTCTCTAGTTCTGTGAAAAATGTTATTGGCGTTTTTTTTTTTTTAAGATTTTAATTTATTTATTTAAGAGAGAGAGTAAGTACACACATGAGCAGGTGGGGGGCGGGCAGGGAGAGGGACAAGAAGACTCCCCAGTGAGCAGAATCCTGATGCAGGGCTGGATCCCAGGATCCTGAGATCATGACTTGAGCCAAGGTCAGATGCTTAACCAACTTGAGCCACCCAGGCACCCCTATTGGTATTTTGACAGAGATTGCATTGAATTTATAGACTGCTTGGGTAGTATGGACAGTTTAACAATATTGATTCCATGAGCATGGAATATATTTTCATTTGTGTCATCTTCGTTTCTTTCATTAATGTCTTATAGTTTTCATGGTACAGGTGTTTCATCTCCTTGGTTAAATTTATTCCTATGTATTTTATTCTTTTGGATGCAGTTATAAATGGAATTGTTTTCTTAATTTCTCTTTCTGATATTCCCATGCTGTTTTTGTATGTTCTTTATACCATCCCTTATTCATGTAGCAGTTTTTAAATCGTTTTTGTTTCTTTTAAGTATTACAATCTATATACACTGAGTTGTAATTTCTCATTTATGATTTCCTTACATGTATTAGTTTTCTTTTGTCTAATTTTATTATTTCATAACTCCAGAACAATGTTAAGTAATACTTTTGATATAGTCTTGTTTTGATAATGATTTTAGTAGAAATATCTCTGGTATTTGTCATTAAGAATGTTGGCCTTTGGATTGAGAGAGAGAGAGAGATCATGTTAAGGAAGAGTCTGTATATTCTTAGTGTGTTAACCATTTTTAAGAAGAATTATTATTGAACTTTGTCAAATGACTTTACAACATCTGTTGAGATAGTCAAGAGATTTTTATTTTTTTCATTTGCAATATGATTACTAGATTACTTAATATTGAACCATCCTTGCATTTTAGAATTAATCTTACTGTTTCAGAATGTATTTTTTTTTTAATATGCTGCTATATTCTGTTTCCTAGTATTACACTTAGGATTTTTTTTTTTTTCATTGATAAACATAAGTGACTTTGGTCCTCTTTATGTCTAACATTATCACATTTGGGGATTAATTAATGTTATATTCACTTCACAAAAATATTTTGGAAAGTTTTTTCTTTTAGTGTTCTTTGAAGCAATCTAAATAACATCACAAGTAATTGGCTCTTTGAAAATTTGATAAAATTTCTATTTGAAACTCTCTGAAACTTGTGATTTTGGTGGGGTACTCCCTAAAAAATTGATCTTCTGTGGGAATCAGTCTACTTAAACCTTATGATTCCTCAAGAATCTTTTTGTAAATACAAACTTCCCTGGAAAATTCTACATTTATTCTTGTTTTCAAATTTATTTTGCATAGAATTATGTAAAGTAGTTTTTTATGGTTCGTTAGAATTTAAAGTACCATTATTAATTCTATTTTTGAATTTATTTCTTTGAGGGATGTCTGGGTGGCTCAGCCTATTGAGTGACTGACATCACTCGGGTCATAATCTCAGTGTCCTGGGATTGAGCCCCTTGTCAGGCTCCTTGCTCAGCAGGGGAGTCTGCTTCTCCTCTCCCCCTGCTCATACTTTCTCTCTTGCTTACTCTCTCTCTCTTTCAAATAGATAAGTAAAATCTTTAAAAAAAATTATTTATTTGAGAGAGAGAGAGAGAGAGCAAGCATGGGGGGAGGCGGGCAGTGGGAGAAGGAGAGAGAATCCCAAGCAGACTCTGCACTGAGCATGGAGATGGATACAGGGATCGATCTCATGACCCTGAGATCATGACCTGATCTAAAACCAGGAGTTAGATGCTCAACTGACTACACCATTCAGGGACCCTTGTTAACTCAATTTTTGAGCTCAGAAAACTGAAGTTATACAATACTTAGTTCCTATTTACACAGTTAAAAGGATACAAAGCCTCCCTTCAAAGCGAGCCCTTCTGACTAATTTTTGCCTCCATTCTCCTAAACTTGATTGTACCTCCACTTGATCTTCCAACAACCTGTCTTGCTAGGGCACAGAAATGTAATATTGTCAGAGGGTGATAGAGTCTCCCTAAAATAATGCTACTTTTGCTATGACAACATTATGAGTTCTGTCAAATTTCCCCACCGAAGATATATTCTGACCATCTTTTACTGAAATTAAGCAGCCTGAACATAGCTATGGGGACACTAATCAAAATGACATCTTGCCGTATACTGGGCTAAAGGGATTGATTTCTTCTTTAAAATTAAAAAAAAAAATCAAATTAGGCTATATTGCAACCTTTGCAGAAGAATATTTGCAGATAAATAGTACAATTCAGTACAACCCGCTAAAAATTTACTTAAGAAAAGATATCCCACAGAATACTTGCTAACTTATTCCTCAACCAGAAATAAAGGCTTATTGCAATCAATGTTTCATTAAAAAGATCAGTATAAGCAATATGCAGTTTAGAGAGGATACTCTTGGAAACAAGGTTTGTGGGATGGATTTTGATATATCAATTCATTTGAGTTTTTAGGCTGACATAAAAATTGATTACAGCAGGGGAAATGTCTCTTGTAAGTATAATGAAATGACAAGTTGTGCTCTACAGTTAGTGCCAGGCAATTTCCAATCCTAAATTCAGGAGCACTGAGCACAGGAGTGTACACTGCTCTATCTTGTGAGCAGTCTTGTGAGCCTGAACTTGCAGCAACCTTGAGTATCATTTGTTATTGAGTATCATTTGAGTATTGTCATTAAATATTGTCATAGAGTATCATTTGTTATGGGCTTAATTCAGGAGGCTGAAAACTCCAGAGAATCTAGATTATCTCTCCCTTACTTAGCTGTCCAGCTTCCCTAACCTTCAGTCCCTGCAGATGACTTTTCAGTTCCATGAACCTATTAAATTTTACCTGCCACAGGATCTTTGTCTTTACTGTCTTTTTTTCCATCTGGCGTAATCTTTTCAAAGATCCCCATGTGACTGGCTCTTTGATTATTCAGCTCTCAGCTCAAATGTCACCTTCTCAGAAATGTCTTCCCTGACCACACAAATTATTGTCCCAAAGGAAAGTTAAGCGACAATGATCTGTAGTGGGCCTTGTACTTCTGGGAGTATTTAAGTTCAAGGTACATGGAGTTTTGACTAGAAGGTAGAGGATATGAAAATCCCTGATTTTTTAATGTGTTTGGAATGAGAAAGATTTCCTGTTGAGAAGAATCTATTTTAGACTTTAAAAGAAGTACTGAGTTCTTTTATGAAAATCAATATAATAAAAACAGGATATTTTAAAACATGAGTTTAAAAGGCTTGTATAAAGCAGAATAAAAATATGTTAAAAACTGCCTTTTATATTTTATCATTTTATTATAAATATTTTTAAATTGATACTACATTGCATTGTTCATGTATTTTAAAGACTTGCCTTGAAAATGTACTTAGCACATCCATAGAGATTTTGATGGGGATTTCAAAAGGTATCTTATTCATCCAAATATGATCCAGCCAGGCAAAAGATTACATTACATTTATATGCAGTATTAGCTATGCTACTAAAATAGAAACCACATTATAAAGACTACACTTTCTTGTTTTGTTATTTAACAATTCTAGCATCACAAAAACTATTATGAAGTACCTCAAAAGTATTATAGGGTCATCATTTATAATATTAGTATGCTCTTGTAATAGAAACATGAAATGCAGAAAAGAATTAGGGACTTAAACAGTCTCTTATATGGAAATAAACACTAAATAACATTGGAGAGGAGGCCATCATGTGAAGGTTCTAATTGTGTAAAGAAAAAATCCTGGAGCCGAAGAGGGGGTACCATGAGCTACACTTTTCAGAGAACATTTCAGAGGATTTTTGGACCCAGCTAGGGATGTTGAAGGAATATGAGTTATGGATAAGACGTGAAAGGAGTAAGTTTCCTTCCTAGACTTTCTAGAGCTTGCACTTTATATGTTTGCATATATTAACAAAGTTGCATATTAATACATTCCAAAACTGGGTTTAAATGTGTTTTGTTTATGTTATATATTGCTTAAATATTGTATATTGAGTATATATTGTATGTATACAGACACACAAGAGCTCATCTCTCTGTTTGACTTTTTTTCTATTTATTGGAAACAGTTTGTTAACATTGGGAGGCAGCACAAGATTCAGCTCAACCAAATTGTCATGTAATGTCTTGTACAATCAGTGGGCTCTAATATGAGTTCTCCTTTCCCATGGAGCAATGTACTTGTAGTGGCTAATTTCCTGTTAACCCATGGCTACTGTTTCAGTGTCTCTATTTGGGACTATACTCAGTTCCTTGTGTTTGGCAGAAGTCTGATAGCCAGACAAGTGCGATTTATTATACAGCAAAAACAAAGTTTTAATTGATGCTAGAAATCAAATGCCTAGATATTATCATCTCATAAATATTCAGCTTAAATAGTAGCAGTTCAAGGATCACAATTTATGAATAACTTTATGAGATCAGGGTTAAAGTAATTACTAAAGAATCAATTCCAATAAGACATATAAATTTAGGTCCCCAACAGATTAAGACCAAATCTTCTGATACTGTTAATATTTTGAATCTGACATATTTGGCATTTTTCCCTATTAATAATTCAACCAGGAAACAATTTTACCCTTTATGTTATAGAATAACATAATAATTTTTTGTTCTATACTTTAGGTTGCCTACCTGTATTTAAGTGGATTTTTTTTCCAGTAGTCCAAAAACTATTATATCCCATTTCCCTTATCTCATTTCTCAAAGAATATATTAATGTGCATGCTATAATTTTTAGATTAAGTTAAGTTGTATTAAAAACAATAAAGTGCAAGTGTATTAAAAATAAAGTGTTTTGAACAGGTTACAGTTATAGAAAAGGCATTTTCTTAATTGTATGAAAATGAGATTCAGATTTAAAATTTTATTAATATGTCCATTCCTTCATTATTACATCAGGTGATTTAAAATTCTTTTGATCCCACCAATGAAATTCCCAAATGAACAGATACTTGGGGGATACTTTTCTCTGAAAATGGAAACATCTTGATAATGTCTTTGGTAACTTGCAAATATAGCAAATTCCTAATCACATAAAAAATGTTTTTTCTCTTGTCCTTGGTGTTAACTACAATATAGCATTTACATATATGTATATATTAGCATTAATATATATTAGCAACTGAATTCAATTGTATTGAATCTTATAAAGCTCCTCTTGTTGAAAACCTCACATAGAATGTTATAGCCCGTACCTCTTTTTATTCACGCTGTTCAGTAAAATGTGTAATCTTGATATCTATTTATTCCATTAATTATTTAAATTAATATCATGTACCTTAAGACCAAAGTATAGTGCAAAAAAATTAAGGTCAGTTTAGATCATTTAATTAGTTCAATTCAACTTACGTTTATTAAGCATATACCATATACCCTATACTGGGCTAGTGTAAAAATACATGGATATATTGTTACACTCGGGCTGTTCATGGTTTTGTGGAGGAGACCAAAACTTAGAGAAATAACTGCAATTCTCTCCAGTAAGTGACATGATGGAAGTGTGCACAGGGTCAGAGGCTGCCTATAGGGAACCCACTTTATCCAGACTGGAGTAGGGTTGCAGGGGGTGAAAATGCTGTGAACTGAGTTTTCAAGGATGACAAAGATTGGAACCATTAGTTCTGCAACCATTAGTTTATATGGTGTGGGAGAAGAAGGGGATCAGTAGTCCAGAATGAGGGAGACACATGTAAAAGACTGGGAGTAAGACACAGCATGACATGCGCTGAGAATTACAGCAGTTCTATGTTACTGGAACACCATTTCCACGGTCCTTAGATTTTTGTTTCTAAGTTTGGAAGGCTCTAGAGTGATTAAGGGTCAGAATTAGACAAATCTGGATACAAATCATATTAGCTGTCCGACGTAACACTTATCTCACTTAGGGCAAGTTACATATTGCTAAGCCTCCCTTCCCTTGTCATAAGTAAGGTTAATAATGCCTGGACCCTGGGGTGATTGAAAAGAATACAAGGCATAATCTATTTCAGTATTGTCTTAGAAAAGTGCCTAGAAAACAATAGGCTTTCAAATAATAGTATCCGTGAGTTTATTCATGTTAGTATTCTACATGGTTGATGCCTATTATAGGTAGTTTATGGATTTGTTAGAGGATCTTAATAACAGGTCAAGATCACAGATTCTCATTGCTATAAACCAGGAAATTTTTCTTTCATGACAATTACTGATATCCCTATGCCCACTGGGTAAATATTAGATTTTAATCCTTAAAGAGGCTGTATAAGTCTCTAACTCTTGCTAGAAAGTAATAGCAATGTTACCTTACCTTTGTACTTTACTATTTCAGAACACTCGCACTTAACATCCATGCAACAACAATCTGTGAAAAATATGCAAAAAAACTACCACTGAAATGAGTCCCATTGGATAGATCAGCAAATTAATCAAGCAAGATCAGTAAATTGATAAAAATCTACGTATTTTAGCTCTTGTTCTCACTCACTCAACACATTAGTCATATTGCTTTCTTATATGAGAAACTTCTTTTTATTTGAATTTCTTGCTTGACAGTATTTCTACTGCCAGCATACGGTGCTGTACAGTTATGTGAAGTCATCTTTTTCTGTGTATCAATATCACTGGTATATAGTGATCTTAATGATCTCCAGTATGATTACATTGAAGGTATGTCTTCTACAAATGTGCACACTGATGCTAACTGACAGAAAAAAACAGCAACTTAAAGATTAGGAGACAAGAAAATCCAGTTCGTATTTGCTTTGAACCAGCAGGATATCTCATATTTCCAGTATAAAAATATTTATGGAGCTTCTTTTATGTGCAGGGCACTGTACTAAGTAGCAATAGGACATATACAAATGATTGTCAGTCATAAGCAGTAGAGAGCTGTTAGGGATTTATATATAAAATGAATCCCTATTGCATGCAATAAAAATCTTTACAGTTGTGTAGCTTTATAGCTTTATAAAATGCTATAAAGCAAGTGCAATAGCATGGAGGGAGAGATTAGAGATTCAGATGAAGAAGAGATCTTATTCAGTCTGGGGTAATCAAGAAAAGCTCCTTAATAGAGTTGAAGCTTAAGATGATTCTAGAAAGAGAGATGGCATTTCTAGCCATAGTACTGACAGAAAAGAATAGCCCCCAAGACGTAGAGGTGGGAAAGAGATGCATTGAAGAAACTACCCAGACTGGCTAGAGTATAAGGTAGAAGAACCATGGAAAAAGTCAGACATGAACACTAAGGATGTTATGGAAGATCTTAAGGTGAAGAAATTGTACCCAATTTCTTAAGTAAGTAAGGGGAGTCAGCACAAGTTTCTGAGAAAGAGTGAGATGATGTGTGGAAAGGACTGAATCTGATCTATTTGAAGATTGCTCAACAAGGTCAGAAGCTAGATCCAGAGAAGAAGACCTTCTAGGGTCTCTGGCAGTAATGAGGGCGTGAGCCTGGGGAATGCAAATGGAATGAAGAGGTTAGGATCAAAGCTGGGATTTCAGAGAAGGAATAGCCACATAGCTTCTTAAATGACTGAATGAGGTGGTGAGAATGGGAACACATGGAACACAAGGCTTTAAACTTGATGACTTCAGTATCTTCTCATGGAAAAAAAGGCAAATGGAAAGTGAGGAGCCACTGCTCATCCCTCATTGTACTGACCAGATGTTTCCATTTCAAAAACCTGACCAACTAGGTTAGGATTGCCTTTCTCCTTCACCATATTGTGCAACTTTCCCAAAGCTTTGAGCAGGGCTCAAATGTGAGGACTTTCCTAATTGAGGAGAAGACTTCATTACTCAATGTTATGAGTAGCTCTAATCCCAAAACATGCCCTCAAAACAGGTAAGTCAGTAGGAAAAGAGTTTGTGGAGGATGTGATGAATTTTATTTGGACATGTCATGCTTCTTTGTTCTTTGCATAATAATATTTAGGGAACTAATATCATCTCTGAAAAGTAATGCATGATTTTTTTTTAATTTTTTATTTTTTATTAACATATAATGTATTATTAGTCCCAGGGGTACAGGTCTGTGAATCGCCAGGTTTACACACTTCACAGCACTCACCATATCACATACCCTCCCCAATGTCCATAACCCAGTCACCCTATCCCTCCCCCCCTCCTCCCAGATACCCTCAGTTTGTTTTGTGAGATTAAGAGTATTTTATGGTTTGTCTCCCTCCCGATCCCATCTTGTTTCATTTTTTGCTTTCCTACCCCCCAAACCCCCACATTGCCTCTCAAATTCCTCATTTCAGGGAGATCATATGATAATTGTCTTTCTCTGACTGACTTATTTCACCAGGAATAATACCCTCTAGTTCCATCCCCATTGTTCCAAATGGCAAGATTTCATGTCTTTTGATGGCTACATAGTATTCCATTGTGTATATATACCACATCTTCTTTATCCATTCATCTGTTGATGGACATCTAGGTTCTTTTCATAGTTTGGCTATTGTGGACATTGCTGCTATAAATGGTCGGGTGCACGTGCCCCTTTGGATCACTACATTCGTATCTTTAGGGTAAATACCCAGTAGTGCGATTGCTGGCTAGTAGGATAGCTCTATTTTCAACTTTTTGAGGAACCTCCATGCTGTTTTCCAGAGTGGTTGCGCCAGCTTGCATTTCTACCAATAGTGTGGGAGGGTTCCCCTTTCTCCTCATCCTCGCCAGCATCTGTCATTTCCTAACTTGTTAATTTTAGCCATTCTGACTGGTGTGAGGTGGTATCTCATTATGATTTTGATTTGTATTTCCCTGATGCCGAGTGATGCTGAGCACTTTTTCATGTGCCTGTTGGCCATCTGGATGTCTTCTTTGCAGAAATGTCTGTTCATGTCCTCTGCCCATTTCTTGATTGGATTATTTGTTCTTTGGGTGTTGCGTTTGATAAGTTCTTTATAGATTTTGTATACTAGCCCTTTATCTGATATGTCATTTGCAAATATCTTCTCCCATTCTGTCATTTGTCTTTTGGTTTTGTTGACTGTTTCCTTTTGCTGTGCAGAAGATCCTGATGAAGTCCTAATAGTTCATGTTTGTCTTTGCTTCCCTTGCCTTTGGCGATGTTCCTAGAAAGAAGTTGCTGCAGCTGAGGTTGAAGAGGTTGCTGACTGTGTTCTCCTCAAGGATTTTGATGGATTCCTGTCTCACATAGAGGTCCTTCATCCATTTTGAGTCTATTTTCATGTATGGTGTAAGGAAATGGTCCAGTTTCATTCTTCTGCATGTGGCTGTCCAATTTTCCCAACACCATTTGTTGAAGAGACTGTCTCTTTTCCATTGGACATTCTTTCCTGCTTTGTTGAAGATGAGTTGACCATACAGTTGAGGGTCTATTTCTGGGCTCTCTATTCTGTTCCATTGATCTATGTGTCTGTTTTTGTGCCAGTACCATGCTGTCTTGATGATGACAGCTTTGTAATAGAGCTTGAAGTCCGTAAGCCACCAACTTTGGCTTTCTTTTTCAATATTCCTTTGGCTATTCGAGGTCTTTTCTGGTTCCATATAAATTTTAGGATTATTTGTTTCATTTCTTTGAAAAAAATGGATGGGATTTTGATAGGGATTGCATTAAATGTGTAGATTGCTTTAGGTAGCGTAGACATTTTCACAATATTTGTTCTTCCAATTCATGAACATGGAACATTTTTCTATTTCTTTGTGCCTTCCTCAATTTCTTTCATGAGTACTTTATAGTTTTCTGAGTATGGATTCTTTGCCTCTTTGGTTAGGTTTATTCCTAGGTATCTTTATGGTTTTGGGTGCAGTTGTAAATGGGATTGACTCCTTAATTTCTCTTTCTTCTGTCTTGTTGTTAGTGTAAAGAAATACAACTGATTTCTGTGCATTGATTTTGTATCCTGACACTTTACTGAATTCCTGTACAAGTTCTAGCCGATTTGGAGTGGAGTCTTTTGGGTTTTCCACATATAGTATCATATCATCTGCAAAGAGTGATAGTTTGACTTCTTCTTTGCTGATTTGGATGCCTTTAGTTTCTTTTTGTTGTCTGATTGCTGAAGCTAGGACTTCTAGTACTATGTTGAATAGCAGTGATGATAATGGACATCCCTGCCATTTTCCTGACCTTAGCGGAAAAGCTCTCAGTTTTTCTCCATTGAGAATGATATTCGCTGTGGGTTTTTCATAGATGGCTTTGATGATATTGAGGTATGTACCCTCCATCCCTACACTTTGAAGAGTTTTGATCAGGAAAGGATGCTGTACTTTGTCAAATGCTTTTTCAGCATCTATTGAGAGTATCATATGGTTCTTGTTCTTTCTTTTATTAATGTATTGTATCACATTGATTGATTTGTGGATGTTGAACCAAACTTGCAACCCTGGAATAAATCCCACTTGGTCATGATGAATAATCCTTTTAATGTACTGTTGGATCCTATTGGCTGGTATTTTGGTGAGAAATTTTGCATCTGTGTTCATCAAGGATATTAGTCTGTAATTCTCTTTTTTGATGGGATCCTTTTCTGGTTTTGAGATTGAGGTGATGCTGGCCTCATAAAATGAGTTTGGAAGTTTTCCTACCATTTCTATATTTTGTAACAGTTTCAGGAGAATAGGAATTAATTCTTCTTTAAATTAATTCTTCTTTAAGAATTCCCCTGGGAAGCCATCTGGCCCTGGGCTCTTGTTTGTTGGGAGATTTTTGATGACTGCTTCAATCTCCTTATTGGTTATGGGTCTGTTCAGGTTTTCTATTTCTTCCTGGTTCAGTTGTGGTAGTTTATATGTCTCTAGGAATGCATCCATTTCTTCCAGATTGTCAAATTTGCTGGCATAGAGTTGCTCATAATATGTTCTTATAATTGTTTGTATTTCTTTGGTGTTGGTTGTGATCTCTCTTCTTTCATTCATGATTTTATTTATTTGCATCCTTTCTCTTTTCTTTTTGATAAGTCTGGCCAGGGGTTTATCAATCTTATTAATTCTTTCAAAGAACCAGCTCCTAGTTTCGTTGATTTGTTCTATTGTTTTTTTTAGTTTCTATTTCATTGATTTCTGCTCTGATCTTTATGATTTCTCTTCTTCTGCTGGGTTTAGGCTTTCTTTGTTGTTCTTTATCCAGCTCCTTTAGGTGTAGGGTCAGGTTGTATATTTGAGACCTTTCTTGTTTCTTGAGAAAGGCTCATATCGCTATATATTTTCCTCTCAGGACTGCCTTTGCTGTGTCCCACAGATTTTGAACCATTGTGTTTTCATTATCATTTGTTTCCATGAATGTTTTCAATTCTTCTTTAATTTCATGGTTGACCCACTCATTCTTTAGAAGGATGCTCTTTAGTCTCCATGTATTTGGGTTCTTTCCAAATATCCTCTCAAAT
The DNA here is from genome assembly GCF_963455335.1 of Martes martes. Classification (NCBI taxonomy): domain Eukaryota; kingdom Metazoa; phylum Chordata; class Mammalia; order Carnivora; family Mustelidae; genus Martes; species Martes martes. Next base: position 31,976,542 of record NC_137891.1, on the reverse strand, counting down.
TGTGAGCTCAAATTGTGGGGGAAAGAGAGGGGTAAAAAGAAGTTCAGAAAAAAAATTTTATAAAGAAAAAATATAAAAAAGAAAATGTATATATTAGAGTGGTGAATGGAACAGAGTCACCCACTTAATTTTGGGAGTACTTTTGTCTCTTAGAAGAAACTACCTCTCAAAATTTTAAAGAATGAAAATATCTATCTATCTATCTTCTATCTATCTAGCTAGCTAGCTAGCTACACAAAATAAGGGTAGACATGATGAAGGGATGGAATATGACTATAAAGATAAAAAAATTTTTTTTTCAATTTCTAAAAAAGGAGTTGATAAGATAAGTTGGTTAGGAGAATAAAGAAAAAGAAAGTGGAGAGAATTTGCTCAAGCTGGAGACTAGAACAAAGCCCTGTGCTAGATTTAGGGTTTATTTTGATCTATTAGAAGAAGTCATATCCCAAAAATTTTTTAGAAGAAAAAACCCTATGTGTATACAAAAAATAAATGAAGGAGAAAATACGATTATAATAATGAAGGTTCAAAAAGATTTTTTTAAGAAATGTATTGTTAAGATACACTAGTTAAAAAAAAAACATTAAAAGAGGAAAGAGTAAAAGTTTAAAAAATTAGAATAAGAAAAAAATAAAATTAAAAAAATTTAATTAACTTGACAAGACTAAAGAATCATGGGGAGAAAGCCATGAATTCCATGCTTTGCTTTCCCCTCCTCTGGATTTCTGCTGTTCTCCTTGATCAGTGAGCTTCGTCTTGGCTGGATGTTCTTGCTGATCTTCTGGAGAAAGGGGCCTGTTGTAGTGATTCTCAAGCGTCTTTGCCTGAGGCAGAATTGCACTTCCCTTGCCAGGGGCTGGGCTAAGTAATCTGCTTGGGTTCATTCTCTGGAGCTTTTGTTCCCTGAACACTTTCTGTAGAGCTTTGGAGGAGGGGAATGAAAATGGCGGCCTCCCAATCTCCAACCCAGAGGAGCCGAGAGCTCGGAGCCCCACTCTTTAGTGCACCCTTGGAGAAAAGTGCTCAATCACCCCCTTCTCCCTGGTCTCTGGCCACACTCTGAGCACACCCAGCCTGTGACCAAGTGTTTCTGTCTCTGGCACACAACCCCATCTGGAGTCTCCAAACCCAGCAGATTCCTACCTCCAGAGAAGGAAGGTGAGTCTCCCTGGATCTGCCACTTGTGGGGTCCCTGCTCAAAGAGCAGGGGTCTGACTATACCATGGATCATAGTTTAAGGTATTCCTGAGCTGAGAGCTCACTCCCTGTCTCCGTCCCTGTAGCCAGCTTCCCCTCTCTAATACCTGCGAGCTCTGCTACACTCAGACACCCCTGATCCTTCTGTGACTCTGTGGAACCTGAGACCACATTGTACCCGTGAGGGGTCCTCCCCCGCTTAGCCTCTGAAGTGATGTCCCTCAGTGGAGCAGACTTCTAAAAGTTCTGATTTTGTGCTCCGTTCCTCTGCCAGTTGCCGGGAGCTGACCCCTCCCCCCATGGTCTATCTTCCTGTCACTTCAGATCCACTTCTCCGCATGTCCTACTTTTCAGAAAGTGGTCAATTTTCTGTTTCTAGAATTGCTGCTCTTCTCTTCAATCTCCTCTTGGATTTGTAGGTGTTTGGAATGGTTTGATAACTATCTAACTGAACTCTTGCAACCTGATGTCATCTCAGCCTGCTACTCCTCTGCTACTATTCATCTTCGTAATGCATGAATTTTATCTTAAATGCTATCTGGCTCAGTTATCCCAACCATTTTCATGAGAGTGTAGGGCCAGTCATTGAGTGGGATGAGGTGTAGCAAAAAGTGAAAGTGGGGGTACCTGTGTGGCTCAGTCAGTTGGGAATCTGCCTTTGGCTTGGGTCATGATCACATGGTCCTGGGATCGAGCCCCACATCGGGCTCCCTGCTCAGTGGGAAGCCTGCTTCTCCCTCTGTCATTCCCCCTGCATGTGCACTCTCTCTGTGTCAAATAAAGAAATCTTAAAAAAAAAAAAAAAAGAGAGAGAGAGAGAGAGAGCGGATTCCTGTACCATATGGCCAGTGGCAAGAGACCACCAGGACTGCATCCTACTTCACTGCCACCAAAGGCTCTAAGCCTTCTTCACAGACATGCTGGTAAATGAATGGTTATTCACAAAGCTATGAATCTACTTCTAATAATCTTCGCCAATTAAAAATGAACATTTTGAGGGGTACCTATGTGGCTCAGTCATTAAGCGACTGCCTATGGCTCAGGTCATGTTCCCAGGGTCCTGGAATTGAGCTCCACATTGGGCTCTCTACTCAGTGGGAAGACTGCTTCTCTCTCTCCTACTCCCCCTGCTTGTGTTCTCTCTCTTGCTGTGTCTCTCTCTGTCAAATAAATGAATAAAATCTTAAAAAAAAATAAACATTTTGAATTCAGTCTGTTTTCACACAATGCCAAACTACACACTGCATGATTTCACAGAAAATGCTAATCTTATAGTCAGCATAAATCCAAAAAGAAATGAAAAAGAAAAAATCTGAATTAAATCTTTCCTATTTTATGACATTAACAAATGAACTTAATTCTCTGAGTTAACTATAAGATAGAATGTATAAATGCAGTTCCTACAGTATACCAGCTATTTTAACATACAGTATCTCATTTGTCCTTTGCAGTGCTCATGTGCAGTATCATTATTGACTTTTTATTTTTAAAACAGGAGAGAAAACTTAGCTTCAGTAAGTAATACATCTGGTAATTTCCAAAGTCTGTCTCTACCTCACTTGTTCCTCATTACAAAGTCCATGTTTTTTCCATTTAATTTTTAAAAGATTTATTTATTTTTATTTGATAGAGAGGGAGCATGAGCAGTGGGGGAGGGTAAAGGATCATGAAAGGGGGAAGATGGAGAGAGAATCTTGAACAGATTCCCCACTGGTCCCAGAGCCCAATGTGGGGCTTGATCTCACGACTCTGAGACCATGACCTGAGCTAAAATCAAGATTTGATCACTTACCCAACTGAACCATCCAGGAACCCCGTATGTTTTTTTCATCTTAATGCATACCCCAACTTTGTACCTAGTTATATAATATAAGAGTTTTAAAATTATAAAGCACGATATAAATATGATAGGGAATATTACAAATATTCTAAATGGTTTAGAGACTAGTACCTTCTATATACCTGTGGTTTTTCTCTAAATTACTCATCTATTTAATCCTGGAAATTCAAGTCATATTGAAACTTTCAACTTCTAAGAGCTAAATAAAAGTGGTTTAGAATAAGGAAGTCACTGAGCATTTGCTGCGAGCACACAATATCATACCATGGCATGGATCATGGTAAAACCAGAAACTTAGGATAGATAGCTGCTTTTAAAGAAGGAAGGAAGGACAAACAAATGAAACCTGCCCACTAACAAGCAGATTGCATTATTGAACATATATCCACCTGCATGCATCAGTTGACACAAATGTAATGTTGGAACAATTTCCCTGGGACAACAGTAATTATTTTTAAAATGCGTCAAATTCTACACTCCAATAATAGTCCCAGTGAACCTTAACTTGGCAGTCCGGCAGTAACTCAGCAAGCTACTTAGAAGCTAGGATTGCTTCAAGGTCAAAGAATCAGAATCTTCAGGTGCTAAGGTTGTCTCAGAAAAACAATTCTAGGTCCAATTAACTTTAGAATATGAGGCATTCATGCATATTTATCCTAAATTTATAAGTAAAATTGCTTATAATTATTCATTGGATAAACTGATTCCAACCAGACCGGGAGATTATGGTATAATCCCCACTTGGGCTATTTAGTATCACAAAATAACAAAGAAGAAACAAATCCAAAATCCTACCTAGCACTTTTGCTTAATTTTGAGCTCTTCTCCACCCCTTCCCCCAACAATATATTTTTCCATGTCTGAATAATTTCATCTAGAATAATGCCCTGGAGTGGGTAGCCTATACTTTTCCCTGCATGAAATTCCAGGGAAGGTATGGACTTTTCAAATTTAGTATCTTTCCAAAACTCTGAATCCATGTGAGTTAGAAATACTTCTTTAACCTTTTCGTTTTTCCACAGATATGTATTGAATCAGATACAAAATATATACAGATAGGCAGGCATACATCTCCCAAGGTTAAGTGTTGATTCTCAAAGATAGTCATTTCTAAACAGGGTCTAACCCCGTAAGAAGCAGAGAAGCATTTTCTTAGCTGTCCCTTAATTTGCAGAGTGGTATGTTTTACAATGGAGTTTGTGCTTGAGAATATGGAGCGACCCTGTGTTCAGCCATCTTCCCTAACTCTTTCCCACTTTGCCACCTAAGGCCTGCTGGCGTAAGAAGCATATTCCTACTGCTGAGCTATATACCTTTAGGATGTTTACTTTCTTAGCTCCATGTAGGCCCAGTTGAAATATTGAGTTCTATGGCTCATACGCATTTAATCAAATACTTAAGCAGGCCCAACTTCCTCTCTGTTGATGTCTTGGAGGGCAGAGCATTTTGTTCATTCACTTACTCCTTTATTGTTTTCCTTCTGTAAGTGCCAAGCTGTAAAATGGTGACATACTTCCCAGAGCACTAAGATCTATGAGTTCCATATGCCTTAATAGGTAACTGTCCACCTATCTGCACTACTGACCTATTGCTTTATGGGTGTTAGTCTTATTCTCTCAACCAAACAAAGAAATCTTTAAGAGCAAGAACTGAGAATCATACTTTAATATCTCCAAGGGCAAGCAGTTCATAGTGCCTCCCCTGATGTCACAAATGTTTCCATCTGCATAGCCCAGAACTATAGCCTCTAGCCACACGTGATTATTGAATGCTTGAAGTGTGGCTAGGACAGCTGAGGGACTGCATTTTGATTTTGTTTATTTTTAATTAACTGAACTAGTTCTATCTAGCTAATAGCTAAGATACTAGACAGCACAACCCTAGAGCATCCAGTTGACATTTGTCATATAGCAAGTGCTCACTGGCAAATGAATAGAATTTTATTGGCTGTGTTCTTCTATTTTCATGCACAGAATTTTTATCCCCTTTGCAATTTGACCATTAAGTAGGGAGAAAAAAAATTTATTTTCAGAAAGAAAGAGAGGAAAGAAGGAAGGAGAGAGAGAAAGTGAGAAAGAAAGAAAAAGAAGAAAGAAAAAAGGAAAAGGAACCAAAGTATTGAAATGAGATACTTTAAAGAAGAACCTCAACTAGTGCCCTTAAAAATCACTTTACATTAGTGGTTACTCCTGCCATTAGAGTTGGATCTAACTATTGTAATCATGTTCAAAGACTTCTTAGGGGAGCTCAAATTTTAAAGTGGTCTCATTTTGACCATAGTGAACTAAGTTATCAGTCATAGGAGGACAAATAATTTCATTCCAAATTGCTCAATCAAGTTTAATCAGCCAGACCCAAAAAACATTCATGAACATGTTCATAAAATGTGAATCTGAATTGACTTAGAATTTTTTGATGTTCTTTTAAAAAATATTGATTGACATATTCTGATCAAAACTTTACACTCTCAACTCATGCATTTCCTTCATAAACCACTGAAGAAATTTTTTATAAATTGAATCAATTTTATTGTAAATATACCATTACCCTTGAGACTCATGTAATATTGTAGGAAGTACAGAAGCCGGTGAGAGTGAGAAAACTAGTCTGATTCTGTACCTGTGGTGTATATTGAGTAGAAGAGGCTGGACATGATGTATAATTTTTAAACTGTGTTTTGAGAAATGGTTGAAACCTTAATTTTCATGAAGGTTGACTTATGCCTAAAATCTCCAATTATGCCATAATCCCCAATATCAAATGTGTTTTCTTTCAAACAGACTCATTATCTTCATTGTTTATATATCTTAATAGAAATAAGTTAAAATTTGAGTTTATAATTGAATGTATATCAAAGAAATATCACCTGCATCTATTTTAGATGAGGGGGGGCGTAGTTCATGTAACATTTCATTTGGACATGTTCCACTGCTAAAATCTTTCACAACCACTGGCCTAGAAGATATCTTGGGGCTTTCAGAGCTGTGACATGGTTCTCTCTTCTGAGCTGGTGTCCTGGCTCCTCCTGTGCTTCCTTCCAGAGTTTTGTCTTTCCTGGAATTCAGGAAGCTTTAGGAACTTGAGTCCTGAATCTTTTTTTTTTTTTTTAATTAACATTTAATGTATTATTTGCGTCAGGGGTACAGGTCTATGAATCATCAGGCTTACACATTTCACAGCACTCACCATAGCACATACTCTCCCTTAAATACTGTTCCTTTAAGTCCGGAGGGAAGGAGACTTGGCAATGGGCTAGGGCAATTACAGATTTAGATAATACACTGCAAATCACATTCTTAAGATTGCATGACTAAAGGTGATATAATGGAAACCAGTCAAATCCAAGCAAGGTGAGGACCTGAAAGCAATGGGGTGGTAGGACAAGACCTAATGATGACCTCAAACATACCTGGAAAATCATGATCTCTGACTCTAACCATGTGTGGACAACAGAATACCTTGGAAAGAATCCCACTCACCATCAGGGCATTTTTCCAACCTGGATAAATATTTGAGATCCCAACTCTGGTTTTCTCTCAAAGTTTGGAATTTCCTATAGCATAGATTCAGCCTCCCCAAAGACATGAACTATCATACAATACTAACTTATGCAGAAGAACTCTATAGGCCCAGCTTGGATCAGGAACTCACTATTGAACCAGTCAGCTATGTTCAGTGGTGAGGTGGTGTTTTGGCTTGGTTTGGTTCAGATGTTCATATTTTGTTGAACTGGTACCGGCAAGGAAGACAGAGTTAAATAGCAATATGCTGTGTACTTGCCTCTTCCCTCAGGCTTTAGACTCTCTGAGATCACAGATTGTGTTTTACTCCAATTCTCTAGCATAATGCTAGAGATATAGCTGACGTCAAATGAGATGTCATAACTTGGTTTTTTATTTTCCATTTTGCATTTGGGTTAATATTCTAGCAACCATCACAGCTTATTATACAGTTTCACATGTATTTCAAAGACCACAGGCCTCATAATGATTTCAATTTGTATACAAGTTGAGGCTAAGCCCCCCATCACACTCTCCAAGGAATACCTACCAAGGCCTTACATAGTTATGCTCCCTGATCCTATAATTTTAATTGCATCCCCCAGGAGCCCAGCTTGACATCCAATTTGATTTGTACATAGAAGATTCCCTAAGGCAGGCAACTCCAATGAATTTTAAAATCCATCTTCCCTGATCAGCCAATGGAACAATTTTTTTTTAATGAAGAGAACTTTTTAATTTTTCCAGAAAATGACTTACTATTCTTATATTTTCTTTCTTTAATATTTCATGTGTTTTATGTATTCTTTCTGGGAAATAGCCATTGATCATTTTCAATGTTTATTTCTGAATATTTATCATTTCAGTACTTTTATTTTTATTTCTTTTCCACATGCTCTTACCCTTCTCCTTGGAAACCAAAATGTTTACAGGCAAGAAAACATCACTGTGTGAGAAGACAATCCAATGAAAATCACAATTGCCAAATTAAATTCAGTTCTTCCTAAAAGTCTGGAGACATCTTAAGGTCAAGCATGACAAGAAGTCAAAAAGTTCCTTTTTTAATGATTATATCTTCCTTTCCTATTTAGGATGACTTGACAGGTAGAGCTGCTTCTGTAACCAGTGTGTGTCATTTTGAACAAAAATCCTACCCTTTCTGTTTGGTGCTATTTGCCAGGCTTACAGATGGAAAATCAAGCATTTTTCTAATGTACAGAACTCACCAGGTTTTACTGTTGTTAATGTGTGGAGACCTATAAACCCCAAGGAATTGGCCATGAATTTAAAGATAAACTTATGAAGTTTAAAAAACCAAACAGGGGCACCTGGGTGGCTCAGTGGGTTAAGCCTCTGCCTTCAGCTCAGGTCATGATCCCAGGGTCCTGGAATCGAGCCCCACTTCGGGCTCACTGCTCAGCAAGCTGCCTGCTTCCTGCTCTCTCTGCCTGCCTCTCTGCCTACTTGTGATCTCTCTCTCTGTCAAATAAGTAAAATATAAAAAAACAAAACAAAACACCAAACAGTTTACCCTTCAGGATGGAATCAATATTGGAGCAACATAAAATATTGAGGTTAGCTCTCTGCAGTCATGGTGATCTCCTTATTAATACTAACCATGTGCCAAGCATAATTCATGTACCTTTCTCAACTTCCTCTTATGTCGAATATATCAATTAATCTTTTTGTGCCTCCATTTCCTCATCTATAAAGTGATGACAATAACTACCTAACAGGTTACTCTGAAGATTAAGCATAGAACATTATCCCTAGCACTTAGTTTCAATAATCATTATGTTATTTTTACTGGATTCTGGGGGGAGAAATGGTATTTGACTACCACCATGGTCTAGAAGAGGAACAAATTGAATGATTTCTATGGACTACAAAAATTTACATGAGTGATGAGTGGCAATCAGGATCTCATAAGTTGATGGCAGTTTTTCTTAAGAACATTAACTTTATTCAACTCTATGCTCACCAAGCAATATTTTAGAGTTGCTACATGTGATTAGGCTGCACAACTCTAAGGATATCATTTGCACTATAGTCTAGATGAATGAGTTCTATGTACAATCTACATACCCTACAAGGTAGCCCTCCTTCTTATGTACTCATTTGGAATTCACCCAAAGACAGAATGAGATTTTCTGGGACTTTCAGTTTCATGAGTTTGCTTTATATGGTTCAGTACTAAAAATTCTTACCATCTCTAAATGAAATGATGTGATCAAGTCACTAAATTTGAAAATCTGAGCAAGGAATTATTAATACATAATGACCCAACTTAATAATAACAGTAGAGTCAACATCAAGCTGACTTCTCTCTTTTCATCATTTTTGTTTTGTTTTTTACACAGTGTTATTAGCAAACTTCTACTGAGCACTACCTACCTAGTGTACTAGTCTAGGTCAGGTCCTGGTTTGAAGAAGTGAAGAAAGCAAATGTGGAACTTATTATCTGAACAGTATTATTACCCTAGGTTATAAATATCTAGTAGACTCTTACGTAAGTGGGATATAGCACTGTTACCCTCCAATGTGTCTGGTGAGGGTGTTATAGATTTTGGGATGAGGTGTTTCTCGCCTGGTCTTCAGGCTCTAAGTTCAGTTAGCAAAGTCCTGTCATTGTGACAACCAAACTGACCCTAAGACATTTCCAAGTATTCTAGTTGGGAGAGGATGGTACTAATTTTTCCTGACCCCTGTGCCATCCATCCACCTTGCTGAGAACTACTGGGGTAGGAATTCATCCATATCCTGCAGTAACTTAATTCTAAGTTGTACAGAGAAATGGGGGAAACCATGTATCTTTCTTTGTATCTTCCCCCCCCAAATGCCTTGATTATATGACTAGATCATAACAAGATCCTTTATTTGTTTGTTTGTTTTCCTCTTGAATAAAGTACTTTGTCATGGTATTAAACTTTCTTGGTCAGTATAATGATAAGATGTTTTATCTGCTTTCAGAATCTTCTGTCTTCTTGGTTTAATTTTTTTATATAAAGTCAATAGAGAATGTCAATATGATGTGATAGAAAATATAAGAGGTGGTGTTGGTTGGTCTTTAAGCTCATTTAATTCTATTACCAACAAGTAATGCTGATAAATAGTAAAATATATTCGTTTAATATAATAAAAAATATAATATTTATTGATCATTTACTTATTCTCTAAGCAAATATTTTGTTTTTACTTTATTAACAGAGAGCCTGAACCAATGTCCTTCATTATCTTTTGGCTTTTCTTTTTCTTTTCCTATAACTTCTTTCTTCCTTCACTACATTTTTTAACTTTCTTTTCTGCTTTTTCCAATTATTTTAATTATTATTTTTTTAATTCATACTTCTGCTTAAATTTATGTCCCAAACATATAAATGAGAGTGAGCAAAGAGGAATAATCAATGTGAAATACTGAACACTTGGGTTCTTTCGTTCTTATTTAGATTATTGGGTCAGTAATTGTTAGATAAAGCATATAATCTTATTTCAAGAATCCAGTCCACTGAAAGGGGATAATTATATCTGTAGCATGATTTTTTTCATTTGTGATAAAGTTAGTACTTAGTAGTTAGTAATTAGTATTTAAAGTACTAATTTTATCCCAATGAAAAAATAATTCCAGTATTATACTTTGACCATTGCATATAGAAATTCTATATATGTATATGATAAGCTTACTTTTATAAACATGAGTTTAACTGCATTATATTTAGCTTCTTACTGTGGTTTCTTTGAACCAGATGCATGGCTGGTGCGTCAGACACAATTTAATGTACAATGTGGTTAAAAAGGTATGCACACATAAACTCTACAACTACCTCATGCCTTGCTTTGTTGGCTTTCTAATTACTTGGCAACTGCTGAATGAGCAAATGCTCAAAGCTCATTAATTTTCTTCCGCTATTGCTTTCTAGTATTTTTCAGAAAGCTTATAATTTTCTTGTCTAAATGTTTCAAGTATTAGGAGCCATTGCTGAAGTTAGAATGATAATATAAATAGCTGTGAAAATTATCCCAGTAACCAGATATCATTTGTACTTAGGAACATCCATTACAAGCAATTTTGCTCCAATAGCTAGGGAATGTCAGTGACCAAATACTAAGACATTTTGTGTCCCTTTCATTCTTTCCATTCAAGTCCCAGTCTGCTGAAGAAACAGCTCTAAGCTTTAATTTTAGCTTTCTGTTGGCCTTAAGAGATGTATTAACTTTGCAGCTAATTGCATGTATTTTTAAACAACTCATGTAAGCTCTTCAAACTATAGTTAGCATATGGACTATCACATCTCACAAGATAGCACTTTCTTTGTTACTTTTCAGCCTGAGATGGGCTGTAGCAATTTTCGAAGTGCCCTGCTTTTTCCTGAAGGATATTGTTATCTACATCCATGTCTAACCTCCCACCACACATCTAAAATTCACTTTTTAGTTTGGTTTACATTCTTTTGGAATCTAGGAAAGTAGTTTTAACTGAGCATGGAGTGAGGATATATTAAAGAAAATGTACTTTTAAAAAAAGTTCTAGATTCCAGACAAATTATAGGGAAATCAGAGGTTTAGATGAGTAAAATTAATGTTTTTCCAAAATATCTACACAATCACCATTCAGAACTGGGTGACTTTGAGTGAGAATTTAGTTTTAGGAAAATATTTTCAAACCTACAGGTGTTCAGGTTTCCATTCTCGTAAGTCTACCTGCCACTTTGAAGTTGCTCAGTTAACATTTGCTGTAGGAAAACACATAATTCAATAGTGAAGAAGTAATTTCTGGATTTATGCAACATTTCTATCACTTACTAGCTGTGGAACATGTGACAATCTCACTTCACAAAACCTGTTTTCTCCTATGTGTAACACACATACCTCTAATATATTATAGATATGTATAATGCACAGACATATATCAGAGCGCCCCTATCACATAGGTCCATTGAAAGGATTACATGGCCTAATGTTCAGTGATCACCCAGTATGGCCCTTGACATATTAGTGCTCAACCAAAATTAGAAAACAGAGAACAGAAATCATAATACTCATAACAGTTTGTTCAGAGGGTAACAGCATAGAATCTTATGTTTTCTCTCCACAGCTCTGACACTGTCATGACTCAACTCCAAATGATTTCAGTGTGTGAATCCCTTTATGCTGAGCTTCCGGTTTGTAGAAAGGGAATAGCACCAACCCAATTAGAGTCAAGTATCCATCAGTCAGGATGGCCAGAAAGACAGAGACATATGGTACTGTTATAAGGGCAGGAACATGTGTTTCTGGATCATTGGCATCAAAATCAGGAATGATTGATGACACAGTAGCCATATCAGTATTGTCTAGTACTGGTACTGTGTTAAGGTATTGTTGATTTCAGGTAGTAGTCCAGTGTTTTGTTATTGGATTCATTCCTACTTAATGTTCTACTTCTATTAATGACCTGAAGGAGGTCATTTATTAACTTTTATAGTTGGTATGAAATTGTGGGTTGGTTTAGAGAAGATTGGAAAATACAATATTAGAATAAATTTTATATTACTGAATTAAAGAATCAGGGCAAAACAGCTATAAAACACAAACCAGGGAGTGGGGATGCCTGGGCGGCTCAGTTGGTTAAGTGTCGGACTCTTGATTTTGGCTCAGGTCATGATCTTAGGGTCATGAGATCGAGTCCCACGTTGGGCTCCTTAAGGGCATGGGACCTGCTTAAGATTCTCTCTCTCTCTCTCTCTCCCTCTCCCTTTTCACTTGCAACCCCTCCAAAAAACATTAAAAACCCACCAAAGAGTAGCAATATCATTAGAGAGAAAAATAGAAGGTGATTTAGGCTCTATTATAGAGTGGCTTTGGATTTGGATCCATTTGGCTTTGGATATTTTTATGCTTATAGTCAATATGATTGTTCATTGTATTCTGGGAAATTACTTCAAATAAAATAATGAAACTAAATTATGAAACAACTCAGAAATAGGAAGCAATCCAGGGATTCAACGTGTTTCCTTTATTAATAAATCAACTATTCAAAATTCTGTCTTTCAGATATTTCATAGATTAAGACATAGGTCAAGAATGTGTTTGAATTTGAAAATGCTCTTATCAGAAAAGTAAAAAACAGTTATAATATGAATCCAAATCTATGATTTTATTTCATCAATGCAGAATTATTTTATGTCAGCAAATAAATTTTTGAAAGTCATGAAAATTTCTACAAATGTTAAAAATTATATTTTTCAAGGATAAACTTGAATTTAGGCAATTCAGATCAGAATGGTCTAGTTCTATATTATAGCTAGGTCATTGGCCATGATAATTCATTGACAGTGATTAGTATAGCTAACATACTTTGTTTTTTTTGTTTTTTGGGGTTTTTTGAAGATTTCATTTATTCATTTGATACAGAGAGAGAGAAAGAGAGAGAATGAACAAGGGTACAGGCAGAGGACGAAGCAGACTCCCACTGAGCCAGGAGCTCAATGTGGGGCTTGATGTGGGGCTCTATGTGGGGCTTGATCCCAAGACCTGGGGATCATGACCTGAGCCAAAGACAGACACTTAACCATCTGAGCCACCCAGGTGCCTCACTAAAATGCTTTGTTAATGTCAAACAGAATATAAAAATATGGACATTTTAAAAATATAAGAACTCGTTTGCTTATTTTGTACAGATTAAAGTCAAACAACATTTTAAAGTGAGATCAAACAATCATTTTGGTAGTGGATTTATGGAGTTTTTATAATTACAGATTGTAAATACTAATAAATAGTGATTTAGCATTTCCTCTCTACTCAACTGCTAATCTTGCTTAATTCTCTTCCACGGCCCTACATTCCCATTTTTCTTTTCTTTTCTTTTTTTTTTTTTAGATTTTATTTATTTATTTGACAGAGAGAGATTGATCACAAGTAGGCAGAGAGGCAGGCACAGAGAGGGGGGAAGCAGGCTCCCTGCCAAGCAGAGAGTCTGATACGGGGCTCGATCCCAGGACCCTCAGATCATGATCTGAGCTGAGGGCAGAGGCTTAACCCACTGAGCCACCCAGGCGCCCCCCCCTGCCTTCCCATTTTACATTAGAGGAAACTGCAGCACAGAGAGGTTAAGCAGTTTGCCCTAGAAGCCACTAGGAGAGGAGAAGTTGCTATTAGAATCCAGACAGTCTTTTTTCATGACCTATATTCTTAACCTCATATCCTAGGATTATTCAGAATATACCCAACCAAATTAAAGTAACACATCTAAACAAGAAAGCCTGAAAATCTTGGCAAAAATACTTTTTTGGCGTTGAGAAATTAATATTTACCCCCAAACTACAACTGAATGATTCCATCTTTTCTGCTATACCATATTCAAGACCATTGTGAAAGCTGTGTGTTAAAGCATGCTAAATTTACCCAGAAAATTATCCAAGAGTTGATTGTTACTGCAATGTCTGCCTCTAGTTTTGTTGCAACCAAGGTCTTTTGCTGTAAATATTACAAACCTCAAATCGGTGACTCACGCATCCAACCTGATTACAACTCAATCTCATTTAGTTCTGGATTCTGGAAACCATGCCCAGATGCTCAGCTGCTATTCAGTTGTGACTTGAATGCCCAAGTGTTTCAATGAGGAAAATCAGGGTAGAAAAAAAATTCATTGAAAAAAATATTAATTCAGAATTTCAGTGCAATTTCTTCATAGACAGGATCAGATGCTGCACCTCTCTGTGATTCTCAAGGGACTGAACCGTTTCCTACATTTCCCTAATTACCAGATTAGTCAGACTAGGGAAGGATTTTGATCAATGCCCTTTCCTACAAAATCAGAAAAATCTTAAACTCCAGTGAATCACGGAGTCTAAAACATGAGTCATTTCTTGTAAGTAATACTGAACAGAACACACATTCAAACACAATGGAAGGCGATAGATACACTTACAGATTTAGATATAGATATAGATATACTTTTAGATATAGATATACATTGCATAACATGTTTGAACTGAAAAAGTTCTTTGAGGACTTAGTCACAGGTTTCCTAGTATTTGTTTCTAGCTGCAGAAATATTCTATTAAATAAAATCATGAACTCTATACAGCAAGTTCTTAAAGATTCCTTCATGACTGTCCCTCTACCTCATGTCATGCCTCCCTGTGGAAGAACGGTTATTAATGCAAGTGGCCAGATTGGTGTATGTTTGTTAAGGAGCACCATCACGTGGCTTGCTCTCACTTTCCCTTCTCCATCCAATGAATCTGCTGCTGCTCATTCGGCCAGCTCCTGGACATTTGCTTCTGATAAGTTCCTCTCCTCTTTGCTGGAGTGTGGAAAGTTTTAGCTGGGCTCACGGGAGGGTGGACTACCTGCCTGTTGCTCCAGCTCGCTTCATCTGTGTTCTGCATAATGATTTAGGGGAAGAGCCTGCTAAAAATGAAGCTGTTTTGCTTTATTTGATGATTGTTCCTTGTTGGAAAAAGTGGGACCATGTTTCTCTGATTTGGATCCTTGATTTCCCAAAGGTCCTGACCAGTATATCTTTGACTAAGACAGTTTTAGCATTTCCTTTAGCTCCACTAAACTTTAGACAAGCTTCTTTCTAACTCTAAGCCCTGACCTCTCTCTTTTTTTTAGAGCATTTACTTTAGAAAGCTTGTAATTGTAAATTCTTTTTCTGTCCCTTTGAGATGTAAAAATGCCTCTTGCCAGTTTTACAACCCAGAAATGTCTTTCTTAAGGATCTGGAAACCATTTCTTTGAAATGTAAACATAAAAGGAGCTAACACCCCATCTCCCACTCTTAATAGCAAACACAAATGGCCTCAACACAGAGGAAAATATTTATTTGCAAACTCAGAAGTAACTCAGTGTGCTCAACGTGTCCCATTGATCAACCTTTGGAATGGTTGTCCTTCAGTACTTTTCCACTAGCTCATTCCAGCATTGAAAAACCCTCCTGCTTTTTATTTTAGTGGAGTTGAATTCAGTTTCTCTCTCCTATTCCAATACCCTGAATACAGTTTAATTTTGTCCAGTGCAACTTTTGTTTTAACACCATCTGACGAAAATTATCTTGTGCTGCTCTGGGCTCTCTGAGGATAGGGTGGTCTAGTTCAATTTCCAGATTGTCTGTGGAGGTAACCTAGATGAAATTTCCTAAACCCTAGGACTACACAGAACATAATTTGGAAACTGCCAGATTCCAGCTTCCTCAAATGAGAAAGGGGGGATTTATCGGAACTCTAATGCCATCCCAGCGCCTAATCCCGGTCTGGTACCAGCTCTACAACAGAGGCTATCTTTCCCATACATCTTCCGCCCTCTGGATCTGAGGCTGTTTCTTATAGATATTACATTCCTCCAGACTCTTTTTGACTTGGTCTCCATTCTGACATAATATAGAAACTGCACAGAAGCGATGGTCTTAGTTGAAATGTTGAAGGTGTCAAAGCTCGTGCAATATTGTACAGGGGAGTCAGTAGAGCCTAAAGTAGGATATAAACTCTCTGAGGGGGTCTGTTGAGCAGGTTGAGCCAGAAATCTAGTGGTAGCAGAAATCTAGTGGTAGCTATGGATAGGAATGGATATATGGGAGGGGAGGGTTAAGAATAGGGATCACTGTTTCTGAAAAAGTAGAGAAAAACATAGTACCTCTTCCTTGGACTGGTCCATGATGTCTTCCTAAGTCCTAGAGAGAAACTGTGGGAAGGCTCAAGAAAAAATAGGGCCTTTGGGGATATAAGGCTCAGTAATTCGTAATGAAATATTCTTCATGAAAAAGTATGACAATGTGGCGACACAAGTCCATGAAACTTGAGTTCTTACTCTGAATGTAATAATAACATAAAAAGACTGGAACACACTCAATTATAGTGATAAACAAGCAACAATTCTACCAAGCAGCTGGGCAACAAATTTTTTATAATGATACTTGACTTGCATGATTTGACCTTTAATAAAGTTATATAATAAGATTTCTATGTGTGTAGAGAAATAATAAGAGGGAAGGACAAGGCAAGTGAAAATGAATAGGAATTTAATGTATTTGTCCATGGAGCTTACTTCCTCTTTTGCTAACATTACCCAGATTGTGTTTCTTGGAATACCAATATTTCCAGTCAAAAATGTTGGGACATAATGCTGTATGCAATTACTTCCTGGATATGTGGGTATGCACACATGCCATATAATGGCATGTTGTGGGCTAACTCTAAGTTGCCCCCAGGATCTCTGTCTCCTGCTGTCCATGCCCTGTGTCTCCTCCAGTTGAGTATGGACCTGTGACTTGCTTCTAACAGAATATGGCAAAGTGATAGCATTTTACTTCCACGATTATATTACATTATATAAAACACTACCTTGTTATCATCTAGGATGATTCTGCTTTGAAGAAATAAATAGCCATGTTGGGAAAGGTACTTGTCAAGGAACAGCAGGCAACCTCTAGAAGTTTCCTATAACCTCTGGAGGCGGAGGGTGGCCTCCACCTCAAAGCCAGCAAGAAGGCAGACCCTTAGTGCTTCAACTGCAAGGAAATGAATCCTGCCAGTAACCCGAGTGACTTGGAAATTTATTTTTCCCCGTTCACCCTTCAGGATAAGAATGCAATCTGGCTACATCTTGATAGTAGCCTTGTGAGACCCTAAGTTAAGGAACCAGCTGAGATACATTGTGAGATGGTAATGCTGTAGTATTACTTTAAGCAGCTGAGTATATATTAATTCATCATGCAGCAACAGAAAAAAAGAATACAGGAACGGAAGAGTTCTGCAGTAGAGAAATCTGTTTGTTAATTGAATATCTCTAAAACTTACTTGCGAGGAGTAAATTACATTTGGCTAAGAGTTTATAGTTGTATATTTAGTACCTAGTACAGTGCTTAGAACATGTGGGCCATAAGTTCTTGAGCGAATAAAGGAGTAAATACACGCATGCATGAATGGGCAGACTCCAACAATACTTAGGTCCTCAGTAAGGATACTCACCAATACAAGTTACTCTTCCTGGGTTATTTTCCATTTCCTATAGTTCCATTTACACCATATACTCTAGTGGCTCCCAAATATACACTTCTCCAGTGATCTTTTTCATGTGAGATATATATGTGTGTGTGTATATATATATATATATATATATATATATATATATCTTTCTCACATACAGCCATATGACTTGGTATAATATATACCTCCTGTAAATATATATATATGTGTGTGTGTATATATATATATATATATATATTTTTTTTTTTTTTAACTTACCAGTATGTGAAATCCCCATTGGATTATCTCACAGATGCTTCAAAACTAACACTTCCCCAAAGGAAATCTTTCTGCCACCTCCATACCACTGTCCACCCGACCACACAAAACAAACTCCAGGAATCATGTCAGACTACTTTCTCTCACGTACCTCTCCTGTTCATTTCTTCACCAAGTCCTATGGCTCTGATCTTGGGCCTTGTTAACTGCTTGCTCTGTGTCCAAGCCTATGTAATGTAGAGAGAAAATGTGCAGTCTTGCTGTCTGGTCTCACTTTAACTTTTTACTTTGTCTCATACATATGCGCTTTAGGGGGTCCTCATATGGCAAGTGCAGTCTTCATACACAGAATTAGGGGAACCCTTCCACCTTCTCTTTGTTCAAGTTTTACAAAGAAAGTTACCATATACCATATACCATATACAAGTTTTACAAAGAAAGGTACCATATATATATATGGTATAGTTGTGTGTGTATATGTGTGTGTGTGTGTATACACACACACACACACACACACATATATACCTATAAAGGTATAGGTATTATATATGGGTATTATATATGTTTATATATATACACACACATATATGTGTGTGTATGTATATAGGTCTGTGAATATATATGCAATTTATAATCATAACTGTTTAGCTTTAATTCTGTGTTCAAATATATACAGAGCTGAACTTCCATGAAGTTTACATTTTTATTTTTCATTGCACCAAATTATATATTCAAATAGATTTATCAGGATATATATAGATGATGTATTCCTGAATATTTACATAATGGGCATTCTTTCCTTGCATCAGTAAGACTATACAGAACCCTAGTATATGCACATTCTGTACAGATAGTTCCACTTTCATCTAAGAGCTATTATTGCTAATGATTTAAAGATAGACTAATTTTTTCACTTCTAGGGAACCTCTTCCTGCTCTAGATATTTGAAGAATTATTTCCTTATTTTTAGAATTCAGTAAACTCATCAAGATCTTTCTGAGTGTTATTTGTCCTTAATACATTTTCTTCATGTGTTAAGCCCTATTGATCTCCAGTTTCAGGTCCTCATTCAGTGGTTTACCTTATTTTATTTTTGAATTTTTGTCTGTGTTACATGTTCTTGTTCCAAATTCAAGCATGACCATTAGTATCTCAAAGATTTCAGATTTCCATTATTATGTACAATTTGGATTATCATCTATTAAATCATGTTCTTTGAACTATGAGATTCTCAAATCTGTCCTCCATTCAGAGGCTTTTACATTGTTACTTTTCTTTTCTGCTTCCAATGCAGTTCTAAGATCATCGTCATTTTCTCTCTTAATTTATTTCATGCTAACTTCCCTCTGTTCCAGTTTATCCCTTTATTATTGCATCTCATTTCACAGAGTTGATATTTTCTTTAATTTCCTTTAAGAAGGTGACATTATTCAATCTTTCTTTTGTTTTCTGGGGGGAAAAAAATCTCCTTTGAACATATACTTTTTATCAATCAACTTACCCTACTATTTTAGGCTTGCTTTTCTTTCTTTCCTTTCCAGACTTATTGCATACAGACCTTCTCATTTTTCCTCTGTTCATTTTCAAGTGTAACTATTTCTACCTGGGTCTGTACTTTGTTCTTAAATGTTGAGAATGGACATACCCAAGCTGCCTTCTTTCCTTGGGGTCAATTTGAATTCTCCTGTTACGGTTTGACTGGAGCTTGGATATTGGTGTTTGCATTTGGGCAGGAAGGAGAGAGAAGGTGGGCTGGCACTCTAAGCAGCCACAGTCAGGATACTTTAACTCCATGTCTTCCATCAGAATGTGTTAATAAGAGTTTGAGGGCTCTTTGCTTGAAGGGGCTGCCCATACTTTCTTTTCCGGGTTTGGCTCTGAACTACACTAATGATTCTCCATTGAAACGATGGCAAGTTTCTCCAGTCTGTTGCTATGCCTTTAAGAGCAGCACTTCAAGTAAGATATTCTCCACATTTTCCCTGGCCTGCCAATATCCCTTCCTTTGCAGGGGAGTGGTGTGATAAGCCACTTTCACAGTGTGTGGGTGGGATACATGATAAATCTATGTCATGGATTGACTAAATGATCAAAACATGATGGCTTATAGATTGAATAAGGAGAAATGAGAGACTAGACATAAATTTTGTTTAACAGAGAACTAACAAAATTCAAAGTCTGTGTGCATGAAATAGAGTTCAACATTTTTAAAATGATTTACTTACATGTAAGATGATGAGAATGAGACATACTTTGGGATTATGTGTTATGAAACTCTTATGAAGTGGCAAGTATTTTAACACAAGCCAAAAGAAGCTTTTACTGAAAAAAATAGCCAGTTTTAGCTTTTTATTTTGGTAAGATGTCTCATTTCAACTTTATTTTTTATTTGTCTGAATAAATAAACATATCACAGCTTTGAACAGTTAAAACACATTTTAAAATTCTGGTTTATGAGAATTCCACACATCTTAGTTGTTACTATATATTATTATAGAAATTTTTAGATACTGTTGGATAGTGATTATAATACTTTATCTGTGTTACTTGGTGGCTTAAAAAACACCAAATTAAAAACCTATCTAATTATTCTGACTTATATATAATCCATTTATTGATGTTGGAATGGCATCTGTCTTCCACTTCCATTCCATATGTCCTTCAACGGGGATAGGGTTAAAGATCTTCTGGAGGGGAATTGGGCAGAAGGGGAAGAGTCGGATGGGATAGGAAAGCAACAGGAGTAAACGAGGAGGTGTAAGTTGAGTCTCTCATTCCCACTATTATCTGTTCCCAATAGCCTGAATATGGAGCAAACTTCAGCAACCAGGAGACTTCTGGGATCCCTTCTGTAGTCTTGGGAGTTTCCAAATAGCCACAGAACCCAGAATTGTTGCCATCAATAGTTAAGCTAATAAATAGAACACCCACCAGGTGGCACTAAATCATAAACAGGAAATGGACTGATTGAGATGCAATTTTTTGAAAGCTAGCTGAGTTTACCCCATCCAGTTGATTAATGTTGAAAAAATGCAACTCCTTACTTTATGCAGTTTAATCATGTTGTATCCTACACATTGCCTTTTGGCAGTAGTGTAAGGTACTTTCCAATACCTAATCTCATTTGATGGAACAACCCTAAAGAGTGGGCTAGGTTGGTATATTATTGTCTCTTTGGATGAGGAAATTGAGGCAGAGATCAAATGTGACATTGAGTAAAACAGCACATAGTAATATTGATTGCTGATTCTTTTTATTCAAAAATTAATTTTTAAATAGAAGTCTTTTTATTATTCTACTATAAAACCCCTGAGTAAATCATTACATCTTAACTCAGGTAAATGGTTTCCGTGGCAACCACTATGATACAGCTCATATGCCTTGTTCTTTTGCCACATAGTATCCAAGAGATAAGATATCAAGGTCAGAATAGCTACTAGTTAAACGCCTTTACGCTGCATACCTCAAATAGCAGCTCTCTCCATCAAGCTATCGGCATCATGATAATACCATGTCATTAGCTCAGAGGAGAGAGCTTACGTACTATTAGCTATATACAGCAGACATAGACCCAATTTATGAGATAGCTCTTTCATATTCTAAAATATAATTTGTAAAGAAGCAACATGCATAAGAACTTATTCTAGTTTTACACTAGCTAGAATTGGGTTTTCACTTTTTTTTTTTTTACATGTTCACAGCAGCACTATTCTTTTTTTTTTTTCAAGATTTTATTTATTTATTTGACAGAGAGAGAGAGATCACAAGTAGGCAGAGAAGCAGACAGGGGGGGGGGGAGCAGGCTCCCTGCTGAGCAGAGAGCCCGATGCCTGGCTCAATCCCAGGACCCTGGGATCATGACTTGAGCCAAAGGCAGAGGCTTTAACCCACTGAGCCACCCAGGTGCCCCGGGTTTTCACTTTTTTTAACCCACTCTCACTCTGCTAGAAATTGATTAGATATAGTTTAAAGAAGTATTAATAAACTGAGATGCATCCTAATTTAAAAATTAGGCTCATAATTAAAAGCTATCAATAAATTTAAAGCTGTCATGATATTAACGAAATTAGAGTGAGCCTTATGTTGGCTTTGACCATTTTATCTCTTAAAGGGTTAATATTTAGCATCAATTAGAAAAGGAATAGATGGGCCTAAAATTTGTCTGTACCAGAGTGAGATGCCAGATGCACTATTTCATTATGTAATAGATAATGAAAAAAAAAAAAAACACAAGAATTTGGAAGGAATATTCAACTGCCTAAGAGTCCCTTAATTTGAGCAAGGTAAACACATTTGTTTTGAAGACTGAATAACGAGTCTGTTGGAGGGTTTTGAATTAAAGAAGGAAATTAGTCTAATAATGGAGATTTGCACTTCAAACATTAGTCTAGAAGAAATAAAAAATAGGCAAGTATGTTCCCAATTCTTCATTAATTATAAACTCATATGGCAGCACCCATGTGGCTCCAGACACTGAAAAATGAACACTCATTTGTGTCAAATCTATAACTTGTTTATTTGTAGAGGAGATCTTTTCCTTATGAATGGGCACTAACACATTTTAGACTTCAAATATAGCTCATGGCAAGAGGAAAGTTTGGCAGCATATTAACATTTTCAGTAAACTTGGAGGCAAAACGTACCTTTAATATTAATCTAAAATATGAATCTTAAGAATGAGTATTTTAAAAAGAAGGTACTGTTCAAAATAAAGACAAAAACCATTAATATACATTTCATTGATTCTAAGATAAACTTTTTCATGTTCAACTATTGCTGAAATCAAAATAAATCTACAAATCAATGATGTGTCATAGTGTAATTGGAAGCATTTTTTTTTTAACCTCTAATGGTGGTACGAAAAATTATTGTTAATCTTAAATTAATGATTTTTAGATTCAATGAAAAATGTGATGTTTTCTGTTTTTCTTTGTTTAAAATGAATGGATATTTCTCTGCTACTTGTTTGGCCTCTGCCTTTTTTCTAGCTTTCAAAAACATACTGGAAAAGAATCTACCTTTCCCTATTATTTGCATAACTGTTGTTGGGTATTGTGTGTGGATATATACATGACTATTTTGCATACACAGATTATGTAAATATACAATTTTAAGTTAGATATATTACAGAATATGTTGAAATGAAAGAACTTGAAGTTACTTCATTAAGGGGAAGGGGCAGTAATGGGAAGTACTTAGTATGACAGTGAGAAAATTCATAGAGTATTTAGATAGTCGTGTTATTGTACTCATTAATAGCTCATTGCACAATGACTTGGAGACTGGCATCTTGACACTGACTGAAACACAAACATGAAGGTTAAAAACTTTCTTGGATGTCATGTTCCAAAAACTTTTCAGTCATCTTATATTCCTTCTCCATTATATCTAAATGATATCAATAATAGTAATGCCAGTTTCCAAAAGCTACACCTCTTCTGCATGAATTTTTTTATAATGTAAAATGATTATACAATTTTTTTCTGTATCACCGTGGTAAGCAATTATTTATCATATATATTGATTGCTATAATTCAGTCATTTCATTTTGTTATACCACTTGTATTTTCAAAATTAGTTACAGATGCTACTGGGTCAGTCATAGAGAAAGAATTATGCTGTTTGCTTCTCCTATAATTTCTCGCTGAACCTGAGACAGTTCAAACAATGTTATTTATGTGGCTAATTGACTTGGAGGATCCACGTCTTCAGCCTGTTTGTAAATAATGTAAGAATAAATAATCAACCCATTTTAAGTAGTTGTCAAACCAGTTTATATTATATTTTCTAGCTATTATTATTTCAATATCCACACTAAAATTCTCATTATTCCATTGTTCATATTTCATTTGATTATTTTGACTATACATACAAAGTATTATTTGATTTTCCCCTTATATATTTTATAAATTAAAATGCTTTAAATTTTAAAAAAAACATACAATTTATAACAATTTTTAAGATGAGGAAGATAAATCAAAAACTACATTGACTTTGGCCACAATGAAGGGAGATAAATGTATTCAGAAAAGGGATCTGATTGTTGCCATAACTAAGCATTGACTTTAGATCTATGGTTTCTGGAACTCAGGCTCAAAAATATAATAATAAAAAGAGAGTAACATTCATATTATCTGATAAATGTGTGTACCTTCTAAAGATAGAATGCTTTGACTATGAAATTCAAAATAGATTCAAAATAGAATAAATTCAAAATAGTTGGTTTCTTACAGATAAGTAAATGAGTAAAGTCATGAAACTCAACACATATGAATAAAGCAGAACTGATATGTGTAAATTATACTTTCTTACCCAGAATAAATTAGGTGAGGGCTATAGAATTTACATTCTTTACAACTGTAATAGTTGGAAGATCCTTCCTTTTTTGGAGCTTCTGTTAATTTATTTTGTTGAACAAATATGTTGGACATCACAGCAAAATAGTCTTTAAGTATAGTGTCCTTATTCTCAATAGAATTCAGGATAGAATTTTAAAATGTAGATATTCAGGATAGAATTTTAAAATAGATATTCAGGATAGAATTTTAAAATGTGGGTATTATCATTAATTACTCCATGGCTGTCACAGAAATTGAACATATACATGTAAGTATATATACACACACACATACACACACATTCAATTTCTATCACAGAATTATACATACATACATATATATGTTCAGTTTCTATATATGTTCAGTCAACACACACACACACACACCATTCACATTCATGTTGCTTTCACCAAAATGTACAAAGTAGCAATTCACTTTTGTTGAAATCTTAACAACTAAAATGTGACTAGTTAAAAGTGCATCTCTAAGCCCTGTCTTTCCCAGCTGAAGTCAGAGAGCCTACTGAACTCTATAGAACAGTGGAGGTCTTCTGAATCATTGAGGACTCTTTTTGGTCTAAAATAAAAAGCTTTTAGATGTGAATGGTCCACCCAGGTATAAACCTCTGCTTCTGAAGTTCAATGTCTCATTAATTCTTGGAAGTCTCAAGATTTTTAAAGTCCAAAAATAAAGAGAAGCTGTCACTTAATGTCAAGCCTTAAATAACTATTAATTCTGATGGGCTTTGCAATTTCAAACCATGTCCAGATCAAACTTTTATTTTTAAAGAAATTCTGATTTCAATTTGCATAATAAAGTCATGGGCAATACCAGTTTCTCAGATCAGTTACAATAGGAGAGATTTCAGGTGTGAAGTTCAATGGGATCTTAGCAACTCAGCAGCCTTATGTTAGAACAAACAAATGGCTACAAAATTTGACCCCATATGACATAGCACATTCCAAACATAGTACATGGTATTTATTCAACAGAGTAAGCTTAGTTCTGGTCCAACAACTGTAAATTTTCGAGATGTGTGAGAATAGTAAGGTTACTAGGTGGGACAATCAACAAGATGTTCTAGGAGAATAGAGGTACTTGGCACCAGGCAAGTTAATGATAGTGTCAGAAAATGTGATTTGTTCATTCACACCATAACTCCAATCACTGGCTGGAAAATGTCCTCCTACCTTCATTAGCTAGAAGGATCCATTCCACTAAGAGGACACTAGCAAAGATTAGGTAGAATATCAGGTTCTTATATATATGGATTGAGACTTAGGAAAAGGTTCAGTCCTGGAAGAAACTCCGTGCTAGGGAGAGAAAACAAGTTCATATGACTAAGGTTGTATTTCAGGCTCTAGGAATGCTCATACGCTAAGTCCTGATCTCTTCGCAGCAAGATTTCCTGCAGGGCCTGCTAGATGATCATGCTGAAATGCCCAATATATTAACTGATGCTTTTGGCTCAGAAATCATGCAAGACTGAGTGTCGAGGTAGAGACATTGGTGGAGTGATTAAAAAGGTAGGGGCTGGCAAATTTTAGTGAAGAGTTACAGTTTTACTAACTCATTAACAAGAACAGAATGTCATAATTGTGTCCAGTGCATATAACAAAAGCCCCCCCAAAGTAGCTAACTGAATGTGGCTCAGTTTTTCCTACTTAACATGAAACTAGAAACTATGTAGTCTGGGGTGCCTGGGAGGCTCAGTCAATTAAGTGTCTGTCTTCAGCTCAGGTCATAATCCCAGGACCCTGGGGTCTAGCCTCCATCAGATTCCCTGATCAGCGGGGAGTCTGCTTCTCCCTCTCCCTCTGCCCTTCCCCACCACTTGTGCTCTTGCTCTCTCTCTCTTTCCTTCTCTGTCTCAAATAAATAAAATCTTAAAACAAAACCAAACACTAATATGTAGTCTAGGTTGGATGCATCTGTTCCACGATGCCATCAAAAACTCACTTGCCTTCCAATCTCCATATCTGCTGTTCTTAGCATGAATCTTTTCACCTCATGTTTACAAGATGCCTGCCCATTATCTCCATATTCCTGGCAGGAAAACGTCCTTTTTTTTTTTTTTTTGTTCATCAGAAAAAGCCATCTCTAACATCTCATCATCGAGAAATACAATACATAGAGAGAATCATTATTGTTTCTAGTCCATTGCTGCCCTGCACAGTCAGTTATATTACTGAAATACAGGAGTTAAGTGGCTATTAGGTGGATGCCTTCATTATCTGGCATGAATTGCCCGTATACATTATTATTTTGGTATTCGGAATGTAAGAAATTCACAATGAAATGGATGGAGAAATTATTGCAGAAATCCTAGCTAGGAGGATACCATGTAAAAACAGAACACTAAACCTGAAATCATTTGGGGCCTACCTATGGAATTATATTAAGCAATAAATAGTTTTGGCCTTTATAAGCTATTAAAAAACACAGGTATATGGATGTAAATGAAGTTACAGATTTCGTTCTTAATTCCCAATATTTAAAAAAAAAAGGATATTTCATATCTTTGAAGCATCATGTATCATACATTGTTTTGATGGAAAAGCAGGACTTATAAATTTTAAATAGGTTTTTCTTATTTTGGAAATAGTACCGTAATAGAATTTGAGATCTCCTCTGAGAGATAACATTGAAGTTTTAATGCTATGTGGAAGAGATTGTGGGAATAAAAACATCATAACAATCAATTATATTTCTCAGAGAGATTAAATAGACATACAGACTTAGCTTTGTAATAGCTCCTTTCAAAACAATGCTATCCCAGCTTATAGCTTTAAATATTAAAATACCATCACAGAATATAATATTTAAAGTCTAAAAGAGGAATGGTGGTGGCATTTGATAACATTTCCAGGTTACATATGTGATCTAAGATCAATTGTTTAAAGGTAAGTTGGTTGAAGGAAGAAATTGAGACATTTTAGAACTTTGCAGGACCTGAAGGATACAGAATTCCTCTCTGCTTTCCAGAAGACTGGGATGAAGACTGAAAGCAAAGGAAACAAATGGATCCAACACTATTCTTGGTCACTTTGCTATAAAGTGGTAGAAGACAAAACAAGATTTAATCTTGTGCTGATAGATTCTTTCCTCACAGATAGTATCCATTGATTTATCTTTATTGTTCTGTTTGGAGAGACCTTGACAATACAGTCACACAAGAATGCCGAGCCACTCAGCTGTGGAGGCTGAGGTGATGTGATATCAAACAAAATGGGAAATATAGTATGGTAGGAGTGTTTTTGCTGGCAGCAACCGAGTTGGTGAAATGTGTGTTTCAAGACATAAATCAGTTCACGTAAGGATTACTTGGCAGTATATGCAAAGGACATTGTCCATCAGGCAAACAAAAAATACTATTATCTGAGTAGTGCGCTTTACAGAGGAAAATTCTCTATATGTGTCTTATGGTATTTTTCACCTGACTGACTAAAATTTGTTACATGTAGGTATGGAATAAGCTAATGGAAACTTAGAGTTTTACCGTGATGTTTTGAATGAGATTGTGTATGTAAAATGTTTATCTTGGTCCCACTGGTAGTGAACATTCAATAAATGGCAGTTATAATTAATCTTTCATTAAGAATATAAATTATTCTTTAATTATTTAGAATATTTTCATGCTTGTTCTGACTGCTTAAAGTGGTTTCTCTTTTTGTCTATTTTCCAATCTATTGAATTTACTTAACATACAGTACAATGCATATATTTTTAAGTGAACAGTTCAATAAGTTTTGACAAATATATATATCAGGTTACCACTGTTCCAATCTACATACAAACCATTTCTACCACCAGAGAAAGTTTCTTCACACCCGTTTCAGTCCATCCTCCACCCCCAAATCTCGGATTCTATTTCTATCACATTTGAAGTTCCAGAATTTCAAGTAATTGAAATAGCATTATACTTGCATTTTTGTATCTGACTTGATTCCCTTGGTGTCATATTTATAGATTTATTTATGTTGTGTGTGCCAGTACTCTGTTCAGTCTTATTGCAGGGGAACCTTGTATTATCTGAATAGTCTATAGTTGGTTTACATACTCACATGTTGTTGAATGTTTCGGTGATTTCATGTTTGGAAAATGAATAAAGCTAACACGAACATTTTCACTTCTCTTGGGTAAATAACTAAGAGGGGAAATGTTGGGACATCGGGTAGGAATATATTTAACTTTATGAAAAATTATCTATTTTCTAAAATGTTTGGACCATTTGATTACCATCACCAATGTATGATGGTTCCATTTGCTTTAATTTTTTAAATTTAAATTCAGGTTAGTTAACATGTAGTGTATTATTAATGTCAGGGTAGAATTTAGTGTTTCACCAGTTGCATATAACACCCAATGCTCATTACATCATGTGCCCTCCTTCATGTCCATCTTCCAGTTACCCTATCCCCTCTAGCAACCCTCAGTTTGTTCCCTATAGTTAAGAGTCTCTTTTGGTTTGCCTTCTTCTCTGTTTAATCCTATTTTATTTTTCCTTCTTTTCCCCTGTGTTCTTCTGTGTTAAATTCTGTGTATGAGTGAAATTACATAATATTTGTCTTTCTCTATTTCAATTAGCATAATACCCTCTAGTTCCATCCATGTTGTTGCAAATACCAAGATTCCATTCTTTTTGATGGCTAAGTAATATTCCATTGTATATGTATACATGACTTCTTCTTTATCCATTTTTCTGTCTCTCCATATTTTGGCTATTGTGGACATTGCTGCTGTATACATTGGGGTCCAGGTTCTCTTTGAAACACTTTTTGTATCCTTTGGATGAATACCAAGTAATATAATTGCTGGGTCATAGGGTAGTTCTATTTTTAACTTTTTGAGTAATCTCCATAGTGTTTTCCAGAGTGGCTGCACCAGCTTGCATTGCCACCAACAGTGTAAGAGTGTTCCCCTATCTCCATATCCTTGCCAACATCTGTTGTCTCCTGGCTTGTTAATTTTAGCCATTCTGACTGGTATAAGGTGGTATCTCATTGTGGTTTTGATTTGTATTTCCCTGATGATGAGTGATGTTGGGCATTTTTTGGTGTGTCTGTTAGCTGTTTGTATGTCTTCTTTAGAGAAATGTTTATTCATGTCTTCCCCTGTTTCTTGACTGGATTTTTTGTTTTTTGGCTGTTGAGTATGATGAGTTCTTTATAGATTTTGGATACTAGCCCTTTATCTGATAAGTCATTTACAAACATCTTCTCCCATTTACAAATATCCTCTCCCATTCTATAGGTCTATAGTTTTGTTGATTGGTTTCCTTTGCTGTGCAAAAGCTTTTTATCCTGGTGATGTCTCCATAGTTCATTTTTGCTTTTGTTTCCATTGCCTTCATTGTCGAGCAAGTAGTTGCTGTGGCCCATTTGTTTTAAATTTTTATCAGCATTTGGTCTTGTCAGTTTTTTAAAATGAGTATGAAGTGGTATTACATTATTGGTTTTGTTGATGACTAACATTGTCTATCTAATGATGTACTTATTGGCTACTTATATGTCTACTTTTTGTAAAGTTTCTTTTTGAGACTTTTACCCATTATTATTGAGTTGTCTTTCTTTATATGAATTGTTATGTGTATTTGAATACAAGTCTTTTGTTAGATAAATGTTTGCAAATGTTTTCTCTCTTTTGTGGCTTGAATTCTCATTTTTTTTAACAGTGTACTTTGAAGAGCAAAAGTATTTAATTTTAATGAAGTCTAACTTTTCTATTTTTCTATAATTAGTGCTTTTTGTGTCCTGGTTAATAAGTCTTTGCCTACTCCAAGTTCATTATTTCACAATCTTTTCTCTTTCTATGTTATGATTTTGAATTCTATCGACTTACATTCAATTTCATTGATGTTACTACTCTTGTGTTAAATATACTTGGAAGGTAAGTACCAGGTGTTTTTGTGTTTTTAGCCCAGTCCCCAATTCACTATGCCACCAAGGGGGCCAATTGTTTTAATTATATTGTAAGTTGAATTGTATTGGGATTTGGTTGCAACAGCTTCTAAAACATTTTGAAAATAAATTCAGGCTCTTCTTCCAAGAGGCATTGGAACTAAACATAACAATGCTGCTAGACCTCAAAACGACATGACCTTGAACCTGCTAGATGGACCTTGATCCTGCAAGACTTGGCAGATCTAGAGATCCTGAGGCCAAGGTTTTTGTGGACTGTGAGGTTTCTCTACCACAAACTATGGGATTTTCAAGGCCATGATGCTGTGAGGTCTTGACACGGCACTGGCAAGACAACAGACTCTGGACTGGAGAAGCTGGGTTCTGTGAAACTCAGTGACAGTGAGATGATAAGACAAGAGACTCTCTGGATGTAAGAACTGGGATACTTTGAAACCAGAGAGATTATTGGCTTTCTAATCACCCCTAGCCTCTGATAACTCCACAAAACTTCTATGTAAATGCATTACTTGTCAAGAGAACATTATCCATGGATTTGAGCTTTTTCCAGCTTAAATTCTGACACACTAGCCCAT
Source organism: Martes martes (assembly GCF_963455335.1). NCBI lineage: Eukaryota > Metazoa > Chordata > Mammalia > Carnivora > Mustelidae > Martes > Martes martes. The sequence goes on along the minus strand of NC_137891.1, from coordinate 31,945,946 downwards.
AGGTTTGTCAGAAGTTTTCCTGGTTTTTCCTCATGCAAGCCAAGATTTTCATTTTACAGATGCTTGTTCTCGGTCTGTTTTCTACCCTCACTGCAACTTTAGCTATGGATTTCAGGTATGAAGGGTTCCTCCCTCTGTTCCCTTGTTAGAGCTCATCCCTCTGAGTTCACTGCTTTTAGGTTTTAGATTTCTTTGTGTCCACATCTTTTTGATGAAAATATTTTTTTTTTTAGTGAAATGTTTACATTTATGTGGGAATATGCACTAAAACAGATGAGTCAATGAATCTTTGCCAAAGCAGAATCACAGACTGTTATTGGAGAGGTTTGGTCAGCTAGCAACAGTGAGCCCCAAGCAAGAAGACTGGGAAAAGCCCAGGAGACCCCAGTCCAAAAAGCCTCTTTCCATGGAGGTGACTGGGTGGCTCATTCAGTTCAGGAGCTGCCTTCTGTTGAGGTCATGATCCTAGGGTCTTAGGATTGAGCCCTACATCAGGTTCCCTACTCAGCAGGGAGCCTGCTTCTCTTCTCCCTCTGCCTGCTGCTCTCCCTGCCTGTATTCTCTCTGTCAAATGAATAAATAAAATCTTTTAAAAAAAAGTCCCCCAAGTCAGTTCTCCTAAATACACCCACATAAATTCTGGAGTATGGGGACGCCTGGGTGGCTCAGGGGGTTAAAGCCTCTGCCTTCGGCTCGGGTCATGATCCCAGGGTCCTGGGATCGAGCCCAGCATTGGGCTCTCTGCTCGGCAGGGAGCCTGCTTCCAACTCTCTCTGCCTGCCTCTCTGCCTACTTGTGATCTCTGTCAAATAAATAAATAAAATCTTTAAAAAAAAAAATTCAGGAGTATGGGCCATCTTCACTTTCAAATATTTTTAGTTTTTTTTTTTAACTGCAAAGTCTAACATAAAATTGATATTGTTCATACACCACCACACAGAGATTTTATATGAATATTTATATGAATATGAAGATTTTATATGAATATTTCTACCTATCTCTTTCAGAATATGTAAACTTGTTTTTGCAACAATTTTTTATCTTTTCAATGGGAGTAAAAGGTACTTTGTATCCTTCTACATCTTAATTTCTCCTGGATATCTAGGTTTCCCAACTTTGCTGGTGTTTGGAAAATGTACCCATTTGCTCCAGTCTTTCACAGGGAGTCCCCTGATTTCAGTAGTTGAGAAAGATTCAATCACAGAACATGGTGGACTCTTAAACTGGTTATTTCAGTTGGGCTTTCCCTGTCTATATGGGGAATGGTGACTGATTTGTGTGCCAAATCTGGATTTTAAGCATAAGAGTTTTAGCATTATACTTCTGCCAATGGAATCAATCTCTAATTTAAAATTGAGGCTTCCATTTTTCCTATGTCATTTCTTTTGTCATTTGAACCAAACATTGCAAAAAGAGGAATTTACAACTAATGTGTAAAATATCATTTGGAAATAATATTCCGCTGGCAGAGCCTTATTGCTTCTTAGTTTATTTACAATCACTTTTTTTAAATTTTTAGTTGGACATTGAAAATGGAGCTATCTAACATAGCTGCTGTTGTACTATCTTTTAAAGTTATATATAGGATCCATTGTAAATGGGTTAGACCTTGAAAGCTGGAAATAGGAAATGAGCATTGTGTTATGGAGAAAAGAGAGGGAGTTAATTACTGCATGTGGACAGCATTGTTAGGGTAATTACTGACAGGAGAAGATTTCAGAAAAGAAATAGAAAAAGGAAGGTCATTCCTGAGTTTTCTTATAAAGCATTTATCATTTCACAACATAGAACATTTTTAGTACATCTTTTTCTGATGTGATAAAATGTTAGAGGCAGATGTCCTCAAGATGCTATGTTAAACAATTCCACTGCCTTTTTTTTTTTTTTAACCACTTGCAATGTTCATAATAGTGACACTCCAGAAGAAAAATTACAGGTTTATCTTGGGCTCCCCCTCCGCATTAGTCCCAAAAGCAATATGGCATATATAATATTCCAGACTTTGTGTTAGTTGATTTATATATAGTCTTCTCTGTTTCTGATTGAAATTTTTGAAGGAAAACCAATTTTAAGATGGCCACCAAGGACAGGGTCTCAATATTCAATATGAAGGTATTATAAACAAAGTCTAATATATTCATTGAAGTTCTGAACATTTGGGATTTATGTTTCTAAAATTTATGATGGACACTGTGACTTTGAAATTGACTGTAGAGCAGGTTAATGAACAATGAAATCCCCCCATCACCGTATGTTTAAGGGAAGGCATAAACATGCACAGATGAATTAGTCTTCTGAGGATAAATGTACTTTTTCCTACACTATGGAGTTTTCAACATTCTGTAGTTTGAATTTTTGCTGAATAATGAGCATAAAGATAAAGTATTTGAATTCTGACTTTTTTTTAAAGATTTTATTTATTCATTTGACAGACAGAGATCTGGCAGAGAGGCAGGCAGAGACAGAGAGGAGGAAGCAGGCTCCCTGCTGAGCAGAGAGCCCGATGAGGGGCTCCATCCCAGGACCCTGGGATCATGACCCAAGCCGAAGGCAGAGGCTTAACCCGCTGAGCCACCCAGGTGCCCCTGAATTCTGACTTTTTATAGTTATAATTATTGTAGTATACACTGCTACAAGCATTGATTGAAAGACATTGTCATCTTTTTCTTTCTTTGAATGTGTTTCATTTGTATCAAATTCTTTTTGAATTTTATCTTCTCCTTTAAGAATAATGATAGGCACAAACATCTCATAAATTCTCAATTAAGTAAGTGAATTTGAGAAAAATGGAAGATATGTCCTCCTTGCATAGGTGATAGAATTTCACAAGCAAATATTTGGTGAGTCAGGTTTTAGTCAAAAATATTTTGACATAATGTCAGACAACTAGGCTGAATGATGCTTCAGCTGGCTGTAGTGTAATCTAGAGAAGTAGCTTACTTCTTAAGATAAATGGATTAGGAAAGAAATCCAGGATCAAAATTATGTATTGGGACTAGATGGAATAACAAAATGTAATAGTAAGGACCAGATCTAGCTCTCACTGAATCAACAAAAAAAGGAAGATAAAAGAAGCAATGTTGTTTTTCAAGACACAGGACATCAACTAATAAAAGTCAGTGACCTTGAGAAAGAGGAAACAAGTGGGATGCACTCTACTGTTTCCTAGCTTACTGCCTTGAGTGTCCAGTACATGACACTATAAGGGAACTTGGGGGAAGCTAGAAAGACTCCCTTCCTTGAGGGGATGAAATCAGGATCGCAGGAGAGCAAGTTCTCGGAGTTCGTAAGACAAAGTAACAGAAAGGAAATAGTCTCATAGAGAGAGAACACCAGGGATTTGTAGAAAGAACCTTTTTAGTATTCAGTAGGGTACTGCCTGGCTCTTCTATATAAGGAAACTACTCAACATTGGGAAAAAATCCATCTGAGAGTTAAAACTAACAGGGTCTGATGCTCACATAGGGCCACGAATATGTCCATTCCTACTAATGGATCAAAGGAAAAATCAAAAGGAAAACAGAAAATATTTTGAACTGAATGAAAATGAAAACACAACATATCAGTGTGAGATGTTTCTTAGAGAGTACCTGGAGGAGATTTGGGGCACTTGATGACCATATTTAAAAAAAAAAAATCTTAAAAGAAAAGATCTTAAGTTAATATTAACTTCCTTTTTCATAAACTAAGGAAAGAAGACCAAAGGAACTCCAAAGTAGCATAAAAATCACAATGGAAATCAATGAAATAGGAACAGAAAATCGATAGGGGAAATAAATGAAGCTTAAAGCTGATACTTTGCGAAGACCAATGAATTTATAAATCTTTATTCAGAGAGAATGTAAATTAACAATATTAAAGATGATAGGTGGAATTGCTACAGATTTTAAAGATATTATCGGGATAATAAAAGAATGTCATGAAAACACCTATAAAGTCAACAACTCAATGAAATGCATAAATTCTTTGAAAGACACAAATTACAAAACTCAAGAAGAAATTGGCAAACTGAATAGCTCTTTATCTATTAAAAGAATTGATTTTGTGATTAAAAACTTGCTTTGAAGAAAATACAATGCCCAGATGTCTACACTGATAAATTCTACCAGACACTTAGAGAAGACATAATATCAATTCTACACAAACTCATCCAAAACATTAAAGAAAAGGAGATTGTCTCAGTTCACTTCATGAGGCCAGGATTACCCTGATACCAAAATTAGAAAGGGACATTACAAGAAAACAAAACAAAACAGCAATTATAGATTGATAATCACATGAACATAGATGCAAATATCCAAAAATCTTATCATATCAAAATCAGACATATTAAAAGGATATGTATCATTTCCAAGAAAATTTATCCCAAAAGTGCATTTAACACTTGAAAAGTAATCAATATAAATTTACTATATTGGCCAGGTAAAAAAGAAAACCATCTCAGTGGTTGTAGGAAAAGAGCATTTGACAAAATTCAACATCCATTCATGATAAAAACTTGGCAAAATAGGAAAAGAAAGGAATTTTCTCAAATTTATAAAGGGAACCTATGAAATATATACAGCTAACATTATATTTAATGGTGAAAGACTGAATGCCCTCCCTTTAAGATCAGGAATGAGACAAGGATGTCTACTCTCACTTCTTGTATTCAGCATTAGAGATTCCAGCAAGTGTAGGAGTAAAGAAAAAGAAATGAAAGACATCTAGTTGAAAAGTAAGACATATTTCTTGGATACAATGGACTAATTCATCCAGTATTCATAGACAGTATGATCATCTATGTAGAAAACCCAGTAGAATCTACAATAACTTTCTAGAACTGGTAAGCATTTTAGCAGATTTCAGGGTACAAAGTCAATATATGAAACAACTGCAATGAATAAGAAATTGATATTAAATAAGTAATACTATGTTCAATGGCATCAAAATCTTAGGGTAAATATCTTAGGGTAAATAAAACATAGGTGCATAAGACCTGTACGCTGAAAACTAAAAAATACTGTTAAGAGAAATTAAAGACCAGGGTGCCTGGGTAGCTCAGTTGATTAACCATCTTCCTTCAGCTCACGTGATAATCTCAGGGTCCTGGGATAGAGCCCCATATCAGACTCCCTGCTCAGCGGGGTGTCTGTGTCTCCCTCTCCCTCTGCTCAACCCTCCTCCCCCACTCCTCCCTCCTCTACTCATGCTCTCTCTCACTCACTCTTTCTCTCAAATAAATAAATAAAATCTTTAAAAAAGAGAGAGAAATTAAAGACCTAAATAAAGGGATTCAGTGTTCACAGAGAAGATCCACTGTTCCTAAAATACCAGTTCTTTCCAAATTGACCTGTAGAGTAAATGAAATCCCAATCAAATGCAAAGGAAACCACAGACTGAAAAAATAATTGTAAAGCATACATCTGATAAAGACCTAGTATTATGGACTGACTTGTGTCTCCCAAAATTCATATGAAAGTTAAATGAGGTCATAAATTTGGGGCCCTAATCCAATTATCACTGCTGTCCTTATAAGAAAAAGAAGAGACATCAAGGATGTGCATACACTGAGAACAGTCTATTAGGACATAGTAAGAAGATGGCCATCTGCAAGCCAAAGAGAAAGACCTCAGGAGAAACCAACCCTGTCATCAACTTGATCTTGGACTTCCAGCCTCCAGAACTGTGAGAAAGTAAATTTCTATTGTTTCAGTCACCCAGTCCATAGCATTTTGTTATGGCAGCCCTACCAGTGAACACATTTAGTATCGGAATTAATATTGAACTCTTAAAGTCAATAATAAAAAAGAAACAATCCATTTTTTAAAAAGGGTCAAAAATTTGAATAGGAAACTGACAGAAGTAGATATAGGATGGCAAATAATCATATTAAAGGACCCATAGTATCATCAATCATTAGAAAAATGAAAATTAGGGCACCTGGGTGGCTCAGTGGGTTAAACCTCTGCCTTCAGCTCAGGTCATGATCTCAGGGTCCTGGGATCAAGCCCCACATGGTGGGGGGGGGCTCTGCTCAGCGGGGAGCCTGCTTCCCCCACTTCTCTCTGCCTGCCTCTCTGCCTACCTGTGATCTCTCTGTCTTTCTGTCAAATAAATAAATAAAATCTTTGGGGAAAAAAATGAAAATTAGAACCATAGTGAGATATCACTACAAATCTGTTAGAATGAGTAAAAATTTAACAGACTGACTGTACCAGTTTTTGGAGAAGATGTGGAGGAAATGGGACTCTTAAACACTGATGGGAATATGGTCCAGATATTCTACTGTTAGGAACCAGTCTATGGTACTTTGTCATAGTATCCTGAAATAAGAAAATGGATATGTTCATTATCCTTAGTATGTGATGATTTCATGGGCATATGAACAGCTCAAAGCATATCAAGTTTTTTTACTGAAACTGCAAATTATTGTGTGTAAAATTAAATAAAAAATGCACTGGTACTTATTTTGAATGGAAATTGTTAGTTGTTTAAGTTTAGCAAATAACATAATATAGTAGCTTCCTGGCAAGCATGAGATGTTTAAGCAGATCTTCCAGATATTAATTAAGCTTCTGTTTCAGATTAATTATGCCTATTATATGAAAATGGAATTTTTTGTTTTGTGACATGAATTAATGATATTTTATAATCTTTCCTGGTGACTCAACCTCATAATTATTTCTTTCCATATAGTCAATTCTATCAGGTAATTTTATCTTCAGTATGAATTAATGATATTTTATAATCTTTCCTGGTGACTCAACCTCATAATTATTTCTTTCCATATAGTCAATTCTATCAGGTAATTTTATCTTCAGTTCCCAAATGAACTAATAACTTCAAGCAAAATTTTTTCAGACTTGAGTCACCTTAATGGAAACAAAACAAAACAAGGCATCCACTGTAGTGGTTATATCTCCATGTGGCATGTGTCATCACAGATCTGAATGCTTTTGACTAATTCTGCCAATGCAATTTGATCTAGATTGCTTTAATAATCTCTTTATCTCTACTTTTTTCAATTCATCCTCCCATCTCCCATTATCTCCTCAACCTGTTCCAGACTTTCTGACTCATTCCTTAGATGAAATGTCTTTATCAAGGTTAACAATGAACTATCTCCTAACAAAGCTAATGGTCAATTATCTGTCCTCATTTTAGTAGACCACTTAGCTGCTTTCGACATGTTTTACCACTTGATCCTCCTTGAAATACTTTTCCCCTGGGTGACACCCTATTCTTGTTTTTATCAACCTCTCTCCTTTTGTCATCTTTCCTGACTTTACTCTAACATCTGACATCTAAATGTTGTATCCCATGACCCAGTCGTTTTGTTTTCTCTGTCTCTTCTCTTGGACAAATTGATCTCATTTTATCCTATTGCTTCAGACAGCTTCCCTGTGCTGGTGATCCTCAAATTCCTATTTTATTGAATCTAGGTGGGGTTTTTTTCCCCCTTCATAATGTAACTCTGCTTGTAGAAACTCCAAATGGTTTCAGCCACTCCCTGAAGAAGCTTAACAAGTAAGAAGAAGCCCTGCACTATATAGTTTATATGCTAAGCATTTGCACATTCATTATCTTTTCAGACTGCTCTAACATGTTCCTGTGCAGACATTGTAAACCTTATCCTCATTTTACAGATTAAGAAACTGAGTCAAAGATCCACTGAGAGTCACACAGTTAATCAACAGACTAGATTTACAGAAAAGCCCATTTTTATATCTTTAGACTGTGAACAGTGTGAAAGCAGGGACTGTCCAATTCTTCATCATTATCCTTAGCTGCAAGAAATAAGAATAATCATCCCTCAAATGATTGAATCTATTTATTCCAATTTTTGTTGTTAAAATTATTTCTAAAGTATAGGATAACCCATTTTGCTGATTTAAAAACTGTTATTCTCTGATAATCAAAGATCTAGAATGCTTTTCAATCAATATGTAGATCGTTAATTTTTATTGCATATTTTTAAAGTCCAAACCTGGAATGAATGAAAAATAAATAAATGAAATAAAAAGAAATGAACATTTTCCCCAAGGTATTTAAAGCCAGAACATTTTCCCAGTGAAACTTAGATTAAATAGTAATATTCACCTTTTTTTGGTCATTTGCTTTATTTGCCTGAGAACAAAAAAAAAAAAAAAAAAATGAGAGCTCTAGTTCATGGGTCATTTATTTTCATAGCAACAAGATCCCTTGTGACATCATATTACCACTTTTCAATTTCACATATCATAACATATGGGGCATGAAGAGACTGTAAAAAGGAAGTGACAACTTGCTGGTTAAATCTGGAGGAGATATGGGACTAGTAATAGCTTCTCACTTGAATCTTTTCCCAAACAATTATTATAACACTAATTTTAAATCCTTGGCACCATAAATGGTAACAGTAACCAAAATAAATTTCTGTGGCTTAATGAAGTATTTTTCTTAATCTAAATATGAACAAAGGGAAAGAATTCTTCCTCTGTAAGGAATAGGTTAGTGAATCCACACTGAGGAAAATGTGTTCTGTTCTTTAAACAAAAGCACCTTTACAAAGGGGGATTCCGAGAAGATGACAGGGGCAATGAGAGCATAGATTCTGGATTTTCACAAATTCCAAATAAAAACACAAAGCACAAAGCAAAACCACTCGGTAAAACTAAATCACATGGATGGCACGAAAAACAGAACAAAATGACAAGATATTCCACACACTCCAAAATACAAGAAGATAGGGAAGAAACACCAGCAGCCAAGATACCAAATCGGTCAATGTGTGTGAGAACAGAGGGAAGCAACAGAGTGCCTAGGGATCAGAGAATAAGAGAGCTTCTGAGTAGCCAACTTTGTAATTTGAGCACAGGAACTGAACCATAAGAGCTTTTGCCTACCCCAGTGGTGGGTGAGTGATTGCAAGAGTCCTGTAGAACATCTGAGAGGTCAGAGCCCTAAACTAAATAGAAGGCTAAAAGGAAAGACTTGAAAATCGAAAGAAATAGAGCCATGAACACCACTGAAGAAAAAGTAACAAGTGCTAAAAACACAACTATCATACAGACTTGAGGATTCCTTGAGAAAGAAAATCAAGGAAATAATGGAAAACAGGAGTGAAATAATGACCAACAAGTAGCAATGTCCATCCCTAATGCCCAGATGTTTCTGAAATACCATTCCCATTAACAAGGCTTCTTCCACTTGGCTGATTCCACGTCTGGGGCTGAAATATGTAAGAGGAATTTGGAACATCTTAATGTATCAGTAGCAAGATCGCTATGAAAGACTATTGCTAGAACATGTCAAAAAGAATTTGAAGAAGCTTCAACTGACCAAAGATAACATAATTTGAGCTTCATTAAGGGTAAGAATTGTAGTAGATAGAAACCCATGGAATATTTCTATATCCTTTAAGTGTATAATGCTAATTTTTCATTTAAAAATGAAACCTAATTGTTTACTTTCTGAGGATGAAGTAAAACCAATTGATTAGCTTTAAATAGTAGTTATAAGGAAATAATCAACATTTATCTTGACTTTTCCAATATGAACTATACCACTGGGTAGACAAATAGTAGATGAGAGGGAGAAATTCCTTATTAGGTTATTTCAGATAACAAGTGAAACAAAATGATAGAATTAGAATATCACAGTTTTGTAATCCTTAATGAATTAATGGTCATAGACATTGAGCATCCAGGGATGCTAACATTAAAAACAGAGGTCACTGATTGTTTGACAATGTTTTTTCAAGTCCAGCAGTCCCACTCTTGAGTATATATCTGGAGGAATTGAAATCAGTATCTCAAAGAGATGTTTGCACACCCACGTTTATTGAAACATTATCTACAATAGGCAAGATATGAAAACAACCTAAATATCTTTCCACAGATAAATGGATAAAGAAAAATGGGTGTATAGATATACAAAGGAATATTGTCCAGCCAAAAAAGGGAAATCTTGCCATAGATTTACTATAGGTCACTATACTAATTTACTATATAATTTACAATATACTAATAATAGGTCACTATACTAATTTACTATATAATTTATAATATACTAATAATAGGTCACTATACTAATTTACTATATAATTTACAATATACTAATTTACTATAGGTCACTACACTAGTATAGTGACCTATACATAGGTCTAGACTACTAGACTATACATAGGTCACTATACTAAGTGAAACAAGCCAGACAGAGAAAGAAAAATACTGTATGTACCACTTATATGTAAAATCTTTTTTTTTTTTAAAGCTGATTTCATAGAAAAAGAAGGTAACAGTGATTGCCAGGGTCTGGGGGATGGAGATATGGGGTGGTACAGGTCAAAGGACAGAAAAATTCAGTTATAAGAAAAGTAAATTCTGAGGAGAAGATAAATGTATATGAATATATACTCATGCTAATGTGCAATATGGTGACTATAGTTAATAGTACAGTATTGTACAGTTGAAAGTTGCTGAGAGTAAATCTTAGGCATTCTTACTACAATCACACACAAGAGTTAATTATGCTATGTGAGGTGAGGGAGGTGTTAATTACCTTGATCTTGGTAAACATTCTACAATGTATGTGTATATCAAATCATCACACTGTGCACTTTAAATATATACAATTATATTTTTCAATTTTTTTCTCAAAGAAGTTAAAAAATTGGAGACAAAGTATCATCCTGTATGATTGGGATCAGAATATGAGCACACATAATTCATTCTCTTGACTAAAATGAGGGACAATATAAAATTACTCATTCAGCCATCCATCCATGTAGTAAACAAAACCAAATAAACTACCCATAACTAACTAATCCCTCTCTCTCTCTCTCTTTCTCATATGCATGCACACACACACAGTCATATTTTACTTGTGGTATCCCAGTGATTGTGAGAACACAAAGATAAATGACACATATCTTGATTTTAGGATTAATGTAATCTACTGGGTGTTTGCAGAGAATTACATCAAGTACATAACTCTAAAGGCCTCTTGAGAGAGGTCCAGAGCTACATGGAATTCTTTTAAAAACTCACTCATGCAAAACAAATAAAGCTTTTATTGAATTTGTTGACTCTTAAGAGGTCATTTAAAATCATACTGTATAAACATTCATACATTATACTTTTCTTCACTTGGTTAAAAAAATAAATTTGTAATTACTGATTTTCTCCCAGGGGTTGGCTTATGAAAATTTTTTTCAGTGTGATTTTGAAGATTCAGTGAGATTCAATCCGGTACTTCATTGTAATTCTCAAATGAAAGCAAACATTAAACACATACTAAGCTTAAACCACATTCAAGTTATTGACATTTCTAAGCAGAAAAGGTACTACTAGACCCATTAAATGCTCCTTCTGTATTAAGATGATTTAGTTAAACCTGGGAATGATATTCAAGGAAGAACAACTATCTTCTGGACACTTTACTGTATGAAAGAAGTACTGTAAGGTAAACCTTTAAGTTAGGAGCCTATGAAATGACATTATTAAAAACACAAAGACACAGAAAAGTCCAAAGAAAAAATTAAAATACCACCATTCAAAAAAATCTATTTTAAACATTTCACAAATACATTTCATAAAACTTATATATATATATATATGTATTTATACATGTTGTCTTACATGTATACATTATATTCATCTATACTCATTATATATTTTTATATAGGCTTACATACACATACAATAAAAGGATAAATAAAAATGAACTTCTTTAAAATGAGATCAACTTTATTTAATTATTTTTTTATTAACATATAATGTATCATTAGCCCCAGGGGTGCAGGTCTGTGAATCACCAGGTTTACACACTTCACAGCACTCACCATAGTACATACCCTCCCCAATGTCCATAACCCCACCACCCTCTCCATTACCCCATGCCTCCAGCAACCCTCAGTTCATTTTGTGAGATTAAGAGTCTCTTATGGTTTGTCCCATCTTGTTTCATTTATTCTTCTCCTACCCTCAAACCCCCCATGTTGCCTCTCAACTTCCTCAAATTAGGGAGATCATATGATAATTGTCTTTCATATGAGATCAACTTTAAATGCAATTTTAAATGTATTTAAAAATGTAACTTTTAATGAAGGTTATAGAGAGACAACTGAAGTAAAACTAAAGGATTTAATTTCCTGAACACAATTTTTTATTTTTTATTATGTTCAGTTAGCTACTGTGTAATACATTGTTAATTTTTGATGTAGTGTTCGATGATTCATTAGTTGCATATAACACCCAGTGCTCATCACAGCATGTGCCCTCCTCAATACCCATTATTCTGTTACCTCCTCCTCCCACTCCCTTCCACTCTGAAACCCTGTTTCCTATGGTCCATGGTCTCTCATGGTTCATATCCCTCTCTGATTTCTCCCTCTCCAGGTTTTCCTCCCTTCCACTATGGTCCTCTGTGCTATTGCTTGTGTTCCACATATGAATGAAATTGTCTTTCTCTGCTTGACTTACTTCACTCAGCATAATCCCCTCCAGTCCCATCCATGTCGATGCAAATTGAGGTTATTCATCCTTTCTAAGGGCTGCATAATATGCCATTGAAAAATGTACCACATCTTCTTTATCCATTTATCTATTGAAGGGCATCTCATCTCCTTCCACAGTTTGGCTATTGTAGACATTGCTGCTGTGAACATTGGGGTACATGTGCCCCTTCTTTTCACTGCATCTGCATCTTTGGGGTAAATAACTAGTAGTTCAATTGCTGAGTTAGGGTAGCTCTATTTTTAACATATCCATACTGTTTTTCAGAGTGGCTATACCAGATTACATTCCCACCAGCAGTGCAAGAGGGCTCCTCTTTCTCCACATCCTTGCCAACATTTGTTTCCTGTTTTGTTAATTTTTGCCATTCTAACTGGTGTAAGGTGGTATCTCATTGTGGTTGTGATTTGTATTTCCCTGATGGCAAGTGATGTTGAGCATTTTTTCATGTGTCTATTAGCCATTTGTATGTCTTCTCTGAAGATGTCTTCTTCTGTCCATTTTTTGACTGTGTTATTTGTATTTTGAGTGTTGAGTTTGAAAAGTTCTTTATAGATCTTGGATACCAGCCCTTTATCTCTAATGTCATTTGTAAATATCTTTTCCCATTCTGTGTGTTGTCTCTTAGATTTGTTGACTGTTTCCTTTGCTGGGCAGAAACCTCTTATTTTGATGAAGTCCCAAAAGCTCATTTTTGCTTTTATTTCCCTTGTCTTTGGAGATGTATCATGGAAGAATTTGCTATGGCCAATGTCGAAGAGGTTACTGCTTATATTCTCCTCTAGGATTTTGATGGATTGCTATCTCACATTGAGGTCTTTCATCCATTTTGAGTTTATCTTTGTGTATGGTATAAGGAAATGGTCCAGTTTCATTCTTCTATATGTGGCTGTCTAATTTTCCCAGCACCATTTATTGAAAAGACTTTTTTCCATTGGATATTTTTTCCTGCTTTGTCAAAGATTACTTGGCCATAGAGTTGAGGGTCCATTTCTGGAGTCTCTCTTCTGTTCTATTGGTCTATGTGCCTGTTTTTGTGACAGTACCATGCTGTCTTGGTGATCATAGCTTTGTAATATAGCTTGAAGTCAGGCAACATGATGACCCCAGCTTTGTTTTTCTTTTTCATCATTCCCTTGGCAATTCAGGGTCTTTTCTGGTTTGATACAAATTTTAGTATGGTTTGATCTGGTTCCTTGAAAAATTCCAATGGTATTTTAATAAGCATGGCACTGAAAGTGTAAATTGCTCTGAGCAGGATAGACATTTTAACGATGTTTATTCTTTCAATCCATGAGCATGGAATGTTTTTCCATCCTTTTGTGTCTTCCTCAATTTCTTTCATAAGTGTTCTGAGTTTCTAGAGTACAGATCCTTTACCTCTTTGGTTAGGTTTTATTCCCAGGTATCTTACAGTTTTTGTTTCTATTGTAAATGGAATTGATATCTTAATTTCTCTTCTACAGTTACATTGTTAATATATAGAAAAGCAACTGATTTCTGTACATTGATTTTGTATCCTGCCATATTGCTAAATTGTTATATGAGTTCTAGTAATTTGGCGGTGGAGTTTTTTGGGTTTTCCACATAAAGTATCATGTCATCTGCAAAGAGAGAGTGTTTGACTTTTCTTTGCCAATTCAGATGTCTTTTATTTCATTTTGTTGTCTGATTGCTGAGGCTCGTACTTCTAGCACTATGTTGAACAGTGGTGAGAGTGGGCATCTCTGTTGTGTTCCTGATCTTAAGGGAAAAACTCTCAGCTTTTTCCCCTTGGTAATGATATTCACTGACCTACACAATTCTTCATCACAAAAGAAATTTCTAGAGATAACTCTAAAGTTGAGAATAAAAACTAAGATGTTGGAGTTGTTAAAATTATAGTTGACAGATGAGGAAATTGACATGTTCCACTTCCTTTAATTTATGTTGTGATAGGATGGATTTTATGATATAAAAATGTACACACGTTATATTTATTTTTAATCATAAATCTCACACTATTAGTTTTATATTTCAAATATTTAATTTCCAACAACCATTTTTTTTATCATATCCAACAGGTCAAAAGAGCTTCAAAACTTCTTTTTTTTTTTTTTTTTTTAGTTCATGGGCAGGAATATGCATTCATGCTGGTGTGCTCCCATTAATTTAATTGACTCATTTAAGCATTTTTTGAGTGACTGCTATAACCAAGGCACCATGCACTGCAGTTCAGATGGTAAGCAATACCAGAAATCATCCCTCCTTACGTGAGGTTACATTATAGGCCTGAACAAAGGTAAAATGAGACGATGCACCAGAAATACCAACATATACTTGGCCCTCGAGAAATGTCAATTCCCTTCCTGTCTTGATCTCTCTCCACTCCCACTCCATTTTGGGAGTTCCATTGCTGATCTCCCTTCAGCCAATCTCTTAGACTCTCCTCTTAACATCCAGCAGAAATGATTCCCACTTTTGAGCCTTTGTCCAGCACTAAAGTCTTTATAACTATTCTGATGCCGAGACCTAGTCTTATTAATCTATTTTCTCCACCATTTCTCAACCCTGACTTGAAATATTTATTTTTTTAATACATCAGCATCTATAGTGAGGGCATCTTTCTCTAACTGACTAAATAAATATCTTTCAGAAAGTAATAATTTGTCAAATGGCAAAGGGATATTCTAGCCATTCAGTCAGCAAAACGAAACCTACCTAGGCGAATGTGGCTTTACCTGGGAATAAAAGTAGAACATCTCTAACATTTACTGTACTTCCTATTTGCTACGCAGTATCACAAACAGGCAGATTATCTTACTTAAGATGATCTATCCCAACAACCCTGTGATGTAGGTGTTTGTTTTACTAACAGCAAACTGGGGCAGAGTTACTTGCCCAAGGTAACAAAGGGAGTGGTGAAGACTTCACCTCCAACTATGAAGTCAGAAAGACTTCACAAGCTTTTAAACATGGCTTGAAAAATAGCTAAGAACATATGAAAGAAGACTGTTACAAAGTTTCACAAAAATTTCTGAAGAGACAATTTGTTAGCGTAGAATCATAAACTCTGGGGGCTAGAAGAAGCTTGAGAAAAAAAAAAATCCAAATTCTGGGTCTTATAAATAAAAATAAACCAACCATTTTAGCTCCTGATAGGTCCTTTGCTTTATTATACATCTTATAGCTAATATGTACACAACTTGAGCCTCCTCCTGCCAAAGCTAGTCCCTGCACAATGTTCTTGATTTCATCTCTTTTTGATACCTCCAAGTCTCCACTTCTTATTTAGCCCCGTCCCCCTGCATTATCAGTCTTTTTTTTTTCCCCTCTCTGGGATATCTTTTATTTCTAATATCTCTCATCATTTAAAATTCCTTCGACTATATGGACATTGGGGAGGGTATGTGCTATGGTGAGTGCTGTGAAGTGTGTAAACCTGGCGACTCACAGACCTGTACCCCTGGAGCTAATAATACATTATATGTTTATTAAAATTTTTTTTAATTATTAAAAAAATAAAATTCCCTCAACTATGGCTTCACTTATAGTTTTGTGGTTCCCACAGCATTAGAATTATTAAGCCCCTACCCTTAGTTTTTATGGCTAAACTGAAAAGGAAGAATGTACTCCTTCTGGTGGCTAAACTATTCATCGCTTTTGCTAAACTCAAACTCACAGGATATACTTTTATAGACTTGCTTATTTTCAGCCATATGCTTCTGAGAAGTGAAAACAGAATATTTGTTTTGCCTCACACTGTATACTCATGTCCTGATACCTTTGTATTTCAGACCAACCCAAGTGCCTGAGGATATAACACTTGTGCAGGGTTTCTCTGTTGCTCCCTTTGGATGTTCTTTATTCCAAGACCCTTATGCCTCTCATCGTACTTGTTGAAATATGTTCACACTTGAGATTGCTGCCTCCTCAACCTTCAGCTTCTCTTCCACCCATTTTAACCCAGTTTCTGCCCGTATTCCAAAACTGCTCTCATAGCTTCATTACACTAGTTCCAATGGGTGTTTCCTGGCCTTTATCTTCTCCGACATCTCAAAGCTTTTAATATATTGGATCACTTTCTTTGAAACACTCTCTTTTCTTACTCAGGGAGTTCTTAGTTCTAGCTTTGCCACTTTCTAGCTGGGTCATTTTGGCAAATCATCTTACCTCTCGGAGATGATCTCCTTATTTTTAAAAGAGGTCTGAAAACAACCTCATTTTGCTGTTTCTCCAGAAGTATTGAGTATAATTTACAGAAAATGTTATTTCTCCATTGATGAGTTAAATGCAACAGGCATTATAGTTTTGCATTAACTGTATGTTAACTGTATGCAAGAAATACAGAAAAGAGTACCATAAATGTAAGGTAATTGATTATAAGTATAATGAGTTTTATAACAGCAGATTTGGGTTCTAACCAGTCTAATTTTGTTCAAAGTGTGGACAATAGCAGAGTTTATATGAGAAAAACTAGACTCTCCAAAGTAGATCTCATAAAAAATGCTTACCAAAAAATGGTTAAAAGTGAAACTACTATTTAATCAAAGCTCACTCTTAGCATTATGATAGAACCTCAAAGCATTGGAAAGCTACTATAACATTAAATAGTATAAATTTATCCTCTTTCATTTTCAAGAAAAAAGCAATTATAATTTATAAATGGCCATCTCAGTTAGTTTTGAATATTTACCTTGAAATTATATTCAGCACAAGGTTAATTGGAAAACTGTTTTCCTGATTCATCTTGAATGTTTATGTAATTATGTATTTCTTATACATGGAGCCAATATTAAGAAAGCAATTTGTTCAAATACAGTTCTGATTTTATGACAAAAATACTCTGCTTAAAAAAATCTATGTAAATAATGTTATTTGGGGAAAAATCAGCTTTCAGCTTAACTTACAAAGTATGTATTTTATCCAAGGGTAAAGATACTTCTCTAAACTTTTTGATGTACAAGTATATTTTTCAACTAAATCATTACCAAGTTGTTAACCCAAACTGGTGTCCGTTAGAGATACAAATGCTTTAAGCATTATTTCATGGTGCATGCAACAATGACTTCTACACTTGGGAAGTATGGTCTTCATTACCTCTCAAACAGAGACACATTGCCCTCCTGTACTTTGTACACCAACTTGACTTTTCCCTATTTCCTTTCTGTGGCTTTTCCATTGTCCTGGTGCTCTGGGACCATTTGTAGATAGAACCATAATGAAAGTTACCACTCAGAGACCAGCATGAGCATCAGGGAATCTCATCTCATCCCATGTATAATTATCTTTGGCTACATTTCTCCTGTGTTGTTTTGTTATATTTCATAACGTTTTTTTCAGAGCTGTAAGTGGCTCATGTAATAACCAAAGCACTGTGAAAATGATTTAGGTTACACTAGTAGCACAAAACTATAGTTAAATACCTTACTCATTCGATAATTTATATGCAAATAGAGAGGTCAGTCAACAATTTTTTGCAATATACTTACCACCTGTAATATGCTAGGCTAGTTGTTATAGTAAACGGATGAACACACAGTGAATAAAACTTACATCTAATTTAACATCATATGCAGATGATGCAGGGTCACTTGAACCTATATATTTGGAAGTCATTATCCTTATAATTTCAGGGCATCATTCACAATTCAGATGGCAAGAAAAATTGGAGATACTTAATTACCTTCAGAACTATGCTAGGCTTTTAAAATGGCCTACTCTACGATGGTTCAGTATTAATATTGTACTTCAAAGGCTCACAAACCAAATAACTGCTTCTTTTGAAATATATGAACACTCAAGGAAAATACCTCAAAGTCATAAAGTAAGTTAGATAAAATAATTTTCTTAGAAAAAATATTTATGAAAATATCATAAAATATTTTGAGGAGTAGATGTTGGAAATTTTTTTTATAACAAGCCAAACAAATGGATCAAGCATAGTAGAACCCAATGCTGGAAAAGAAAGTAAAATTTCTAGAATTAAAGAGCTCATGCTACGTTGGCTATCATTACTCCATTTTATAAGCCAGAAACTATTTTAACCCATACAGCATGCCTGCAAGGTGGGCACTGTTTCCCCCACTGTATGAGTAAGAAAATAGAGACCCAGCTGATCAGTAGATCAGGATGACAGAAGGAAAATAGTAGGTCTTGGAACCAAGCTGTATATTATACCTGACCACATGCCATTTCTAAAATGCTAAGTTACTAGCTTTAAAGAGTCCCAGAATGGTTCTGACTTGGATGCAAACAGAAAATAAAGAGACAACAAAGAGATCTAAAATAAGATGATACAATAATACCTGAAGCAAATTATTATCAACTACAGTTCAGACTAATTAAAAAAATGGCCA